>NW_027311901.1:280000-290000 GCF_040954645.1 Diabrotica undecimpunctata | reverse complement strand
TACACACACACTCACACACGCACACACACACGCAAACGTACACCCACACGCACACACTCTCCTATCCATTAGTCGCCTCTTAAGACAGGCAGGGCCTTCTTGCCTCGGCCGTATTCTTATCTCTGCAAGCCAAACGGACACACACACACACAAATACACACACATACTCACACACGCACAAACACACGCACACACACAAAGACACATACACTCTTCACCTCTCGACTCCTATTCATTAGTCGCCTCTTACGACAGGCAGGGACTTCTTGCCACGGCCGTGTTCTTATCTCTGCGAGCCGACCGGACACACACACACTCACACACACAAGCACGCACACACGCACACACACGCACACACACAAATACACTTTTCACCTCTCGACTCCTACCCATTAGTCGCCTCTTACGACAGGCATGGCCTTCTTGCCTCGGCCGTATTCTAATCTCTGCCAACCGAATGGACACACACTTACATACACACACACATTTACACACGCACCAACACACACACACCCACACACGCACACACACATACACATACACTATTCACCTCTCAACTCCTACCTATTAGTGGCCCCTTACAAGAGGCAGGGCCTTCTTGCCTCGGCCGTATTCTAATCTCTGCGTACCGAATGGACACACATATACATACACACACATATTTACACACGCACAAACACACACACACCCACACACGCACACACACATACACATACACTCTTAACCTCTCGACTCCTACACATTAGTGGCCTCTTACGACATTCAGTGACTTCTTGCCACGGACGTTTTCTTATCTCTGCAAGCCGAACGGACACACACACATACTCACACACGCACACACACACGCACACACGTACACACACACATACACTCTTCACCTCTCGACTCCTACCTATTGACTCCTATCCATTAGTCGCCTCTTAAGACAGGCAGGGCCTTCTTGCCACGGCCGTGTTCTTATCTCTGCAAGCCGAACGGACACACACACACACGCACACACAAACACACGCACACAGGCACACACGCACACACGCACACAAGCACACACACACATACACTTTTCACCTCTCGACTCCTACTTATTAGTCGCCCACTCTTTACCTCTCGACTCCTACCCATTAGTCGCCCCGTACGATTTGCATCGCCTTCTTGCCACGGCTGTTTTCTTATCTCTGCGAGCCGAAGGGACACACACATACACAAACACACTCACAAACACACACACACACACACGCACGCACACACGCACACACACATATACTCACACACACACAAACACACACACACGCACACACACATACATTCTTCACCTCTCGACTCCTACCTATTAGTCGCCTCTTACGACAGGCAGGGCCTTCTTGCCTTGGCCGTGTTCTTATCACTGCAAGCCAAACGGACACACACACATACTCACACACGCACACACACACGCACACACGCCCACACACACATACACTCTTCACCTCTCGACTCCTACTTATTACTCGCCTCTTACGATAGGCAGGGCCTTCTTGCCACTGCTGTGTTCTTATCTCTGCGAGCCGACCGAACACTCACACACTCACACACGCACACACACACACATACACTCTTCACCTCTCGACTCCTACCCATTATTCTCCTCTTTCGACAGGCAGAGACTTCTTGCCACGGACGTATTCTTATCTCTGCGGGCCGAACGGACACACACACACACACTCACACACACACATACACTCTTAACCTCTCGACTCCTACCCATTAGTCGCCTCTTACGACATTCAGGGACTTCTTGCCACGGACGTTTCTTATCTCTGCGGGCCGAACGGACACACACACACACACTCACACACACACATACACTCTTAACCTCTCGACTCCTACCCATTAGTCGCCTCTTACGACATTCAGGGGCTTCTTGCCACGGACGTATTCTTATCTCTGCAAGCCGAACGGACACACACACATACTCACACACGCACACACACACACACGCACACATACATTCTTCACCTCTCGACTCCTACCCATTAGTCGCCTCTTAAGACAGGCAGGGCCTTCTTGCCACGGACGTATTCTTATCTCTGCGGGCCGAACGGACACACACACACACACTCACACACACACATACACTCTTAACCTCTCGACTCCAACCGATTAGTCCCCTCTTACGGCATTCAGGGGCTTCTTGCCACGGACGTATTCTTATCTCTGCAAGCCGAACAAACACACACACACACACACTCACACACACACACATACACTCTTAACCTCTCGACTCCTACCCATTGGTCGCCTGTTACGACATTTAGGGACTTCTTGCCACGGACGTTTCTTATCTCTGCGGGCCGAACGGTCACACACACACACACACACACACTCACACACACATACACTCTTAACCTCTCGACTCCTACCCATTAGTCGCCTCTTACGACATTCAGGGGCTTCTTGCCACGGACGTATTCTTATCTCTGCAAGCCGAACGGACACACACACATACTCACACACGCACACACACACACGCACACATACACTCTTCACCTCTCGACTCCTACCCATTAGTCGCCTCTTACGACAGGCATGGCCTTCTTGATTCGGTCGTATTCTAATTTCTGCAAGCCGAACGGACACACACATACATACACACACACACACACTTACACACGCACAAACACATACACACGTACACACAAACGAACACACGCACACACACACGTACACTCTTCATCTCTCGACTCCTACCCATTAGTCGCTCCTTACAGCAAGCATGGCCTTCTTGCCACGGACGTATTCTTATCTCTGCAAGCAGAAGGGATACACACACACACACATACACACACATACTTACACACACACGCACACACGCACACACACATACACTCTTCACCTCTCGACTCCTACCCATTAGTCGCCTCTTACGACAGGCATGGCCTTCTTACCACGGCTGTATTTTTATCTCTGCGAACCGAAGGGACACACATACACACACACTCACACACACACATGCACACACGCACGCTCACATACACTCTTTTCCTCTCGACTCCTACCTATTAGTCGCCTCTTACGACAGGCAGGGCCTTCTTGCCTCGGTCAAGTTCTTATCTCGGCAAGCCGAACTAACACACACACATACTCACACACGCACACACACACGCACACACGCACACACACATACACTCTTCACCTCTCGACTCCTACCCATTAGTCGCCTCTTACGACAGGCATGGCCTTCTTACCACGGCTGTATTTTTATCTCTGCGAACCGAAGGGACACACATACACACACACTCACACACACACATGCACACACGCACGCTCACATACACTCTTTTCCTCTCGACTCCTACCTATTAGTCGCCTCTTACGACAGGCAGGGCCTTCTTGCTTCGGTCAAGTTCTTATCTCTGCAAGCCGAACTAACACACACACATACTCACACACGCACACACACACGCACACACGCACACACACATGCACTCTTCACCTCTCGACTCCTACCTATTAGTCGCCTCTTACGATAGGCAGGGCCTTCTTGCCTCGGTCAAGTTCTTATCTCTGCAAGCCGAACTAACACACACACATACTCACACACACACACACACGCACACACGCACACACATATACATTCTTCACCTCTCGACTCCTACCTATTAGACGCCTCTTACGATAGGCAGGGCCTTCTTGCCTCGGTCAAGTTCTTATCTCTGCAAGCCGAACTAACACACACACATACTCACACACGCACACACACACGCACACACGCACACACAGATGCACTCTTTACCTCTCGACTTCTACCTATTAGTCGCCTCTTACGATAGGCAGGGCCTTCTTGCCTCGGTCGTGTTCTTATTTCTGCAAGCCGAACTAACACACACACATATTCACACACTCACAAACACACACAAACACGACCACACGTACGCACACACGGACACGCACACGCACACACGCACGCACAGACGCACACACACATGCACTCACACACACACACGCACACACGCACACACACATACATTCTTCACCACTCGACTCCTACCTATTAGTCGCCTCTTACGACAGGGAGGGCCTTCTTGCCTTGGCCGTGTTCTTATCTCTGCAAGCCGAACGGACACACACACACATATTTACACACGCACACACACACGCACACACGCACACACACACATACACTCTTCACCTCTCGACTCCTACCCATTAGTCGCCCCGTACGATTTGCATGGCCTTCTTGCCACGGCTGTTTTCTTATCTCTGCGAGCAGAAGGGACACACACATACACACACACACTCACAAACACACACACAGCCACGCAGGCCCACACGCACACACACATACACTCACACACACACAAACACGCACACACGCACACACATACATTCTTCACCTCTCGACTCCTACCTATTAGTCGCCTCTTACGACAGGCAGGGCCTTCTTGCCTCGGCCGTGTTCCTATCTCTGCAAGCCGAACGGACACACACACATACTCACACACGCACACACACACGCACACACGCACACTCACACACATGCATTCTTCACCTCTCGACTCCTATCTATTAGTCGCCTCTTACGATAGGCAGGGCCTTCTTGCCTCGGTCGTGTTCTTATTTCTGCAAGCCGAACTAACACACACACATACTCACACACGCACACACACACGCACACACGCACACACACACATACTCTCTTCACCTCCCGACTCATACTTATTAGTCGCCCCTTACAAGAGGCAGATCCTTCTTGCCACTCAAACACACACACACAGGCAAACACGCACGCACACACGCACACACACACGCACACACGCACGCACACACGCACACACGCACACACACATACATTCTTCACCTCTCGACTCCTACCTATTAGACGCCTCTTACGATAGGCAGGGCCTTCTTGCCTCGGTCAAGTTCTTATCTCTGCAAGCCGAACTAACACACACACATACTCACACACGCACACACACACGCACACACGCACAAACACATACACTCTTCACCTCTCGACTCCTACCCATTAGTCGCCTCTTACGACAGGCAGGAACTTCTTGCCACGGCCGAGTTCTTATCTCTGTGAGCCGAAAGGACACACACACTGACACACACACACACACACACACACACACACACACACACACACAAATACACTCTCCACCTCTCGACTTCTACCCATTAGTCGCCTCTTACGACAGGCATGGCCTTCTTGCTTCGGTCGTATTCTAATTTCTGCAAGCCGAACGGACACACACATACATACACACACACTTACACACGCACACACAAAGAAACACACACACACACACATACACTCTTTATCTCTCGACTCCTACCAATTAGTCGTTCCTTACAGCAAGCATGGCCTTCTTGCCACGGCTGTATTCTTATCTATGCAAGCCGAACGGACACATACACATACACACACATACTTACACACACACGCACACACGCACACACGCACACACACACATACACTCTTCACCTCTCGACTCCTACCCATTAGTCGCCTTTTACGACAGGCATGGCCTTCTTACCACGGCTGTATTTTTATCTCTGCGAGCCGAAGGGACACACACACACATACACACACACATACACACACACATACACACACACATTCACACACACACACACACGCGCACACACGTACACTCTTCACCTCTCGACTCCAACCCATTAGTCGCCTCTTACGACAGGCATTGCCTTCTTGCAACCGCTGTTTTGTTATCTCTGCGAGCCGAAGGGACACACACACATACACACACACACTCACACACACACACGCACACACGCACGCACAAATACATTCTTCACCTCTCGACTCCTACCCATTAGTCGCCCCTTACGACTGGCATGGCTTTCTTGCCACAGCTGTTTTTTTATCTCTACGAGCCGAAGACACACACACACACATACACACACACACACTCACAAACACACACACACACGCAAACAGGCACGCACACACGCACACACACACGCACACACGCACGCACACACGCACACACACATACACGCACACACGCACACACACATACATTCTTCACCTCTCGACTCCTACCTATTAGTCGCCTCTTACGACAGGCAGGGCCTTCTTGCTTCGGCCGTGTTCTTATCTCTGCAAGCCGAACGGACACACACACATACTCACACACGCACACACACACGCATACACGCACACACACACATACAATCTTCACCTCTCGACTCCTACCTATTAGTCGCCTCTTACGATAGGCAGGGTCTTCTTGCCTTGGACAAGTTCTTATCTTTGCAAGCCGAACTAACACACACACATACTTACACACGCACACACACACGCACACACGCACACACACATACACTCTTCACCTCCCGACTCCTACTTATTAGTCGAAGCTTACAAGAGGCAGATCCTCCTTGCCTCGGCCGTATTCTTATCTCTGCAAGCCAAATGGACACACACACATACACACACTCACACACGCTCACACACGGACACACGCACACACACATACACTCTTCACCTCTCGACTCCTACCCATTAGTCGCCTCTTAAGACCGGCAGGGCCTTCTTGCCACGGACGTATTCTTATCTCTGCGGGCCGAACGGACACACACACATACTCACACACGCACACACACACGCACACACACACATACACTCTTCACCTCTCGACTCCTACCTATTAGTCGCCCCTTACAACAGGCAGGGTCTTCTTGCCTTGGCCGTATTATTATCTCTGCAAGCCTGACGGACACACACACATACACACACACTCACACACGCACACACACACGCACACACGCACACACACACATACACTCTTCACCTCTCGACTTCTACCTATTAGTCGCCCCTTACAACAGGCAGGGTCTTCTTGCCTTGGCCGTATTATTATCTCTGCAAGCCTGACGGACACACACACATACACACACTCACACACGCACACACACGCACACACGCACACACACACATACACTCTTCACCTTTCGACTCCTACCCATTTGTCGCCCCTTACGACTAGCATGGCTTTCTTGCCACGGCTGTTTTCTTATCTCTGCGAGCCGAAGACGCACACACACATACACACACCCACACACTCACAAAAACACACACACACACGCAAACACGAACGCACACACGCACACACACACACGCACACATGCACACACGCACACACACATACACGCACACACACATACATTCTTCACCTCTCGACTCCTACCTATTCGTCGCCTCTTACGACAGGCAGGGCCTTCTTGCTTCGGCCGTGTTCTTATCTCTGCGAGCCGAAGACACACACACACATACACACACACACACACACACTCACAAACACACACACACACAGGCAAACACGCACGCACACACGCACACACACACGCACACACGCACGCATACACGCACACACACATACACTCTCACACACACACACACACACGCACACACGCACACACACATACATTCTTCACCTCTCGACTCCTACCTATTAGACGCCTCTTACGATAGGCAGGGCCTTCTTGCCTCGGTCAAGTTCTTATCTCTGCAAGCCGAACTAACACACACACACAAACTCACACACGCACACACACACGCACACACGCACACACACATACACTCTTCACCTCTCGACTCCTACCCATTAGTCGCCTCTTAAGACAGGCAGGCACTTCTTGCCACGGCCGAGTTCTTATCTCTGTGAGCCGAAAGGACACACACACTGACACACACACGCACGCACACACGCACACACACATACACTCACAAACACACAAACACGCACACACGCACACACACATACATTCTTCACCTCTCGACTCCTACCTATTAGACGCCTCTTACGATAGGCAGGGCCTTCTTGCCTCGGTCAAGTTCTTATCTCTGCAAGCCGAACTAACACACACACATACTCACACACGCACACACACACGCACACACGCACACACACATGCACTCTTCACCTCTCGACTCCTACCTATTAGTCGCCTCTTACGATAGGCAGGGCCTTCTTGCCTCGGTCGTGTTCTTATTTCTGCAAGCCGAACTAACACACACACATACTCACACACTCACAAACACACACAAACACGCACACAAGTACGCACACACGGACACGCACACGCACACACGCACGCACAGACGCACACACACATACACACACACACGCACACACGCACACACACATACATTCTTCACCACTCGACTCCTACCTATTAGTCGCCTCTTACGACAGGCAGGGCCTTCTTGCCTCGGCCGTGTTCTTATCTCTGCAAGCCGAACGGACACACACACACATACTCACACACGCACACACACACGCACACACGCACACACTCACACACTCTTCACCTCTCGACTCCTACCCATTAGTAGCCCCGTACGATTTGCATGGCCTTCTTGCCACGGCTGTTTTCTTATCTCTGCGAGCAGAAGGGACACACACATACACACACACACACTCACAAACACACACACACTCACAAACACACACACATACACGCAGGCCCACACGCACACACACATACACTAACACACACACAAACACGCACACACGCACACACACATACATTCTTCACCTCTCGACTCCTACCTATTAGTCGCCTCTTAAGACAGGCAGGGCCTTCTTGACTCGGCCGTATTCTTATCTTTGCAACCCGAACGGACACACACACTTACACACACACGCACGCACACACGCACACATACACACACAAACACTCACACATGCACAAACACACGCACACACGCACACACGCACACACGCACTCACACACACACACAGATACACTCTTCACCTCTCGACTCCTACCCATTAGTCGCCTCTTACGACAGGCAGGAACTTCTTGCCACAGCCGTGTTCTTATCTCTGAAATCCGAAAGGACACAGACACACACGCGCACACAAACACACGCACACAGGCACACTCGCACACACGCACACGCTCACGCACACGCACACACTCTCCACCTCTCGACTCCTACCCATTAGTCGCCTCTTACGACAGGCATGGCCTTCTTACCACGGCTGTATTTTTATCTCTGCGAGCCGAAGGGACACACACACACATACACACACATACACACACACATTCACACACACACACACACGCGCACACACGTACACTCTTCACCTCTCGACTCCAACCCATTAGTCGCCTTTTACGACAGGCATTGCCTTCTTGCCACCGCAGTTTTGTTATCTCTGCGAGCCGAAGGGACACACACACATACACACACACACTCACACACACACACGCACACACGCACGCACAAATACATTCTTCACCTCTCGACTCCTACCCATTAGTCGCTCCTTACGACTAGCATGGCTTTCTTGCCACGGCTGTTTTCTTATCTCTGCGAGCCGAAGACGCACACACACATACACACACACACACACTCACAAAAACACACACACGCAAACACGAACGCACACACGCACACACACACACGCACACACGCACACTCACATACACGCACACACGCACACACACATACATTCTTCACCTCTTGACTCCTACCTATTCGTCGCCTCTTACGACAGGCAGGGCCTTCTTGCTTCGGCCGTGTTCTTATCTCTGCAAGCCGAACGGACACACACACATACTCACACACGCACGCACACATACACTCTTCTCCTCTCGACTCCTACCCATTAGTCGCCCCTTACGACTGGCATGGCTTTCTTGCCGCGGCTGTGTTCTTATCTCTGCGAGCCGAAGACACACACACACACACATACACACACACACACACTCACAAACACACACACACAGGCAAACACGCACGCACACACGCACACACACACGCACACACGCACGCACACACGCACACACACATACACTCACACACACACACACACACGCACACACGCACACACACATACATTCTTCACCTCTCGACTCCTACCTATTAGACGCCTCTTACGATAGGCAGGGCCTTCTTGCCTCGGTCAAGTTCTTATCTCTGCAGGCCGAACTAACACACACACACACATACTCACACACGCACACACACACGCACACACGCACACAC
>NW_027311901.1:257500-277500 GCF_040954645.1 Diabrotica undecimpunctata | reverse complement strand
CTCACAAACACACACACACACACACAGGCAAACACGCACGCACACACGCACACACACACGCACACACGCACGCACACACGCACACACACATACACTCTCACACACACACACACACGCGCACACACGCACACACACATACATTCTTCACCTCTCGACTCCTACCTATTAGACGCCTCTTACGATAGGCAGGGCCTTCTTGCCTCGGTCAAGTTCTTATCTCTGCAAGCCGAACTAATACACACACACATACTCACACACGCACACACACACGCACACACGCACACACACATACACTCTTCACCTCTCGACTCCTACCCATTAGTCGCCTCTTACGACAGGCAGGAACTTCTTGCCACGGCCGAGTTCTTATCTCTGTGAGCCGAAAGAACACACACACTGACACACACACGCACGCACACACGCACACATACATACACTCACAAACACACAAACACGCACACACGCACACACAAATACATTCTTCACCTCTCGACTCCTACCTATTAGACGCCTCTTACGATAGGCAGTACCTTCTTGCCTCGGTCAAGTTCTTATCTCTGCAAGCCGAACTAACACACACACATACTCACACACGCACACACACACGCACACACGCACACACACATGCACTCTTCACCTCTCGACTCCTACCTATTAGTCGCCTCTTACGATAGGCAGGGCCTTCTTGCCTCGGTCGTGTTCTTATTTCTGCAAGCCGAACTAACACACACACATACTCACACACTCACAAACACACACAAACACGCACACAAGTACGCACACACGGACACGCACACGCACACACGCACGCACAGACGCACACACACATACACTCACACACACACACGCACACACGCACACACACATACATTCTTCACCACTCGACTCCTACCTATTAGTCGCCTCTTACGACAGGCAGGGCCTTCTTGCCTCGGCCGTGTTCTTATCTCTGCAAGCCGAACGGACACACACACACATACTCACACACGCACACACACACGCACACACGCACACACACACACACACTCTTCACCTCTCGACTCCTACCGATTAGTAGCCCCGTACGATTTGCATGGCCTTCTTGCCACGGCTGTTTTCTTATCTCTGCGAGCAGAAGGGACACACACATACACACACACACACTCACAAACACACACACACTCACAAACACACACACATACACGCAGGCCCACACGCACACACACATACACTCACACACACACAAACACGCACACACGCACACACACATACATTCTTCACCTCTCGACTCCTACCTATTAGTCGCCTCTTAAGACAGGCAGGGCCTTCTTGACTCGGCCGTATTCTTATCTTTGCAACCCGAACGGACACACACACTTACACACACACGCACGCACACACGCACACATACACACACAAACACTCACACATGCACAAACACACGCACACACGCACACACGCACACACGCACACACACACACACACACACAGATACACTCTTCACCTCTCGACTCCTACCCATTAGTCGCCTCTTACGACAGGCAGGAACTTCTTGCCACAGCCGTGTTCTTATCTCTGAAAGCCGAAAGGACACAGACACACACGCGCACACAAACACACGCACACAGGCACACTCGCACACACGCACACGCTCACGCACACGCACACACTCTCCACCTCTCGACTCCTACCCATTAGTCGCCTCTTACGACAGGCATGGCCTTCTTACCACGGCTGTATTTTTATCTCTGCGAGCCGAAGGGACACACACACACACATACACACACATACACACACACATTCACACACACACACACACGCGCACACACGTACACTCTTCACCTCTCGACTCCAACCCATTAGTCGCCTTTTACGACAGGCATTGCCTTCTTGCCACCGCAGTTTTGTTATCTCTGCGAGCCGAAGGGACACACACACATACACACACACACTCACACACACACACGCACACACGCACGCACAAATACATTCTTCACCTCTCGACTCCTACCCATTAGTCGCCCCTTACGACTAGCACGGCTTTCTTGCCACGGCTGTTTTCTTATCTCTGCGAGCCGAAGACGCACACACACATACACACACACACACACTCACAAAAACACACACACACGCAAACACGAACGCACACACGCACACACACACACGCACACACGCACACACGCACACACGCACACACACATACACGCACACACGCACACACACATACATTCTTCACCTCTTGACTCCTACCTATTCGTCGCCTCTTACGACAGGCAGGGCCTTCTTGCTTCGGCCGTGTTCTTATCTCTGCAAGCCGAACGGACACACACACATACTCACACACGCACGCACACATACACTCTTCTCCTCTCGACTCCTACCCATTAGTCGCCCCTTACGACTGGCATGGCTTTCTTGCCGCGGCTGTGTTCTTATCTCTGCGAGCCGAAGACACACACACACACATACACACACACACACACACTCACAAACACACACACACGCACACACACATACATTCTTCACCTCTCGACTCCTACCTATTAGACGCCTCTTACGATAGGCAGGGCCTTCTTGCCTCGGTCAAGTTCTTATCTCTGCAGGCCGAACTAACACACACACACACATACTCACACACGCACACACACACGCACACACGCACACACACATACACTCTTCACCTCTCGACTCCTACCCATTAGTCGCCTCTTACGACAGGCAGGAACTTCTTGCCACGGCCGAGTTCTTATCTCTGTGAGCCGAAAGGACACACACACTGACACACACACGCACGCACACACGCACACACACATACACTCACAAACACACAAACACGCACACACGCACACACACATACATTCTTCACCTCTCGACTCCTACCTATTAGACGCCTCTTACGATAGGCAGGGCCTTCTTGCCTCGGTCAAGTTCTTATCTCTGCAAGCCGAACTAACACACACACATACTCACACACGCACACACACACTTACACACGCACACACACATGCACTCTTCACCTCTCGACTCCTACCTATTAGTCGCCTCTTACGATAGGCAGGGCCTTCTTGCCTCGGTCGTGTTCTTATTTCTGCAAGCCGAACTAACACACACACATACTCACACACTCACAAACACACACAAACACGCACACACGTACGCACACACGGACACGCACACGCACACACGCACGCAAAGACGCACACACACATACACTCACACACACATACACACACACACGCACACACGCACACACACATACATTCTTCACCTCTCGACTCCTACCCATTAGTCGCATCTTACGACATTCAGAGACTTCTTGCCACGGCCGTGTTCTTATCTCTGCAAGCCGAACGGACACACACACACACACGCACACACAAACACACACGCACACACACATACACTCACACACACACACACGCACACACGCACACACGCACACACACATACATTCTTCACCTCTCGACTCCTACCCATTAGTCACCTCTTACGACAGGCAGGGCCTTCTTGCTTCGGCCGTATTCGTATCTCTGCAAGCCGAACGGACACACACACATACTCACACTCGCACACACATACGCACACACGCACACACACATACAATCTTCACCTCCCTACTCCTACTTATTAGTCGCCCCTTACATGAGGCAGATCCTTCTTGCCTCGGCCGTATTCTTATCACTGCAAGCCAAACGGACACACACACATACACACACACTCACACACGCACACACACGGACACACGCACACACACACATACACCCTTCACCTCTCGACTCCTACTCATTAGTCGCCTCTTAAGACGGGCAGGGCCTTCTTGCCACTTGCCTCTTATCTCTGCGGGCCGAACGGACACACACACACACACTCACACACACACACATACACTCTTAACCTCTCGACTCCTACCCATTGGTCGCCTGTTACGACATTCAGGGACTTCTTGCCACGGACGTTTCTTATCTCTGCGGGCCGAACGGACACACACACACACACTCACACACACACATACACTCTTAACCTCTCGACTCCTACCCATTAGTCGCCTCTTACGGCATTCAGGGGCTTCTTGCCACGGACGTATTCTTATCTCTGCAAGCCGAACGGACACACACACATACTCACACACGCACACACACACGCACACACGCACACACACACATACACTCTTCACCTCTCGACTCCTATCCATTAGTCGCCTCTTAAGACAGGCAGGGCCTTCTTGCCACGGACGTATTCTTTTTTCTGCGGGCCAAACGGACACACACACACACACACACACAAACATACACTCTTAACCTCTCGACTCCAACCGATTAGTCCCCTCTTACGACATTCAGGGGCTTCTTGCCACGGACGTATTCTTATCTCTGCAAGCCGAACGGACACACACACACTCTAACACACACGCGCACGCACACACGCACACATACACACACAAACACACACTGACACACACACGCACGCACACACACACACACACACACACACACAAATACACTCTCCACCTCTCGACTTCTACCCATTAGTCGCCTCTTACGACAGGCATGGCCTTCTTGCTTCGGTTGTATTCTAATTTCTGCAATCCGAAAGAACACACACATACATACACACACACACACTTACACACGCACAAAGACATACACTCGTACACACAAACGAACACACGCACACACACACACACACACACGTACACTCTTCATCTCTCGACTCCTACCCATTAGTCGCTCCTTACAGCAAGCATGGCCTTCTTGACACGGACGTATTCTTATCTCTGCGAGCAGAAGGGATACACACACACACACATACACACACATACTTACACACACACGCACACACGCACACACACATACACTCTTCACCTCTCGACTCCTACTCATTAGTCGCCTCTTACGACAGGCATGGCCTTCTTACCACGGCTGTATTTTTATCTCTGCGAACTGAAGGGACACACATACACACACACTCAAACACACACACATGCACACACGCACACACACATACACTCTTCTCCTCTCGACTCCTACCCATTAGTCGCCCCTTACGACTGGCATGGCTTTCTTGCCGCGGCTGTGTTCTTATCTCTGCGAGCCGAAGACACAAACACACACATACACACACACACACTCACAAACACACACACAGGCAAACACGCACAGACGCACACACACGCACACACGCACGCACACACGCACACACACATACACTCACACACACACACACGCACACACGCACACACACATACATTCTTCACCTCTCGACTCCTACCTATTAGACGCCTTTTACGATAGGCAGGGCCTTCTTGCCTCGGTCAAGTTCTTATCTCTGCAAGCCGAACTAACACACACACACATACTCACACACGCACACACACACGCACACACGCACACACACATACACTCTTCACCTCTCGACTCCTACCCATTAGTCGCCTCTTACGACAGGCAGGAACTTCTTGCTACGGCCGAGTTCTTATCTCTGTGAGCCGAAAGGACACACACACTGACACACACACGCACGCACACACACACACACACAAATACACTCTCCACCTCTCGACTTCTACCCATTAGTCGCCTCTTACGACAGGCATGGCCTTCTTGCTTCGGTCGTATTCTAATTTCTGCAAGCCGAACGGACACACACATACATACACACACACTTACACACGCACACACAAAGGAACACACACACACACACACACATACACTCTTCATCTCTCGACTCCTACCAATTAGTCGCTCCTTACAGCAAGCATGGCCTTCTTGCCACGGCCGTATTCTTATCTATGCAAGCCGAACGGACACACACACATACACACACATACTTACACACACACGCACACACGCACACACGCACACACACACATACACTCTTCACCTCTCGACTCCTACCCATTAGTCGCCTTTTACGACAGGCATGGCCTTCTTACCACGGCTGTATTTTTATCTCTGCGAGCCAAAGGGACACACACACACATACACACACACATACACACACACATTCACACACACACACACACACGCGCACACACGTACACTCTTCACCTCGTGACTCCAACCCATTAGTCGCCTCTTACGACAGGCATTGCCTTCTTGCAACCGCTGTTTTGTTATCTCTGCGAGCCGAAGGGACACACACACATACACACACACTCACACACACACGCACACACGCACACACGCACGCACAAATACATTCTTCACCTCTCGACTCCTACCCATTAGTCGCCCCTTACGACTGGCATGGCTTTCTTGCCACGGCTGTATTTTTATCTCTGCGAGCCAAAGGGACACACACACACATACACACACACATACACACACACATTCACACACACACACACACACGCGCACACACGTACACTCTTCACCTCGTGACTCCAACCCATTAGTCGCCTCTTACGACAGGCATTGCCTTCTTGCAACCGCTATTTTGTTATCTCTGCGAGCCGAAGGGACACACACACATACACGCACACACGCACACACGCACACACACACATACACTCTTCACCTCTCGACTCCTACCCATTAGTCGCCTTTTACGACAGGCATGGCCTTCTTACCACGGCTGTATTTTTATCTCTGCGAGCCGAAGGGACACACACACACATACACACACACACTTCACCTCTTGACTCCAACCCATTAGTCGCCTCTTACGACAGGCATTGCCTTCTTGCAACCGCTGTTTTCTTATCTCTGCGAGCCGAAGACACACACACACATATACACACACACACACACTCACAAACACACACACACATGCAAACAGGCACGCACACACGCACACACGCACACACACACGCACACACGCACGCACACACGCACACACACATACACGCACAAACGCACACACACGGGTCTGCACAGCTAAATATTTTGTTTTGCGAGCATATTCGGAGCTTTCGCTGAATTGAAGCGAAAGCGAGTATAAATCTGCGCGCGATCGATTTCCCCCATTTCGTTTCTTATTAGTAGTACTAATTAATTGCTTTTCTTTTATAGACGTTCGCCGAGGACTTCGTTCATCACGGGATCCAGTAGAATTCGTTTTAGTTTTATTCATTGTATAAGTATACAACGTAGAATTCCTTTTATTTTTATTTATTGTAGATATACTAAATTAATAGATTTATTTTTACTTCAAACCTGTGTTTTACTGAGTCTGTCGCCCCGAAAGAGCTACCCATCACAAACTGGCGCCCGAGCAAAAATTAATAACATGCCGACAGATAAAGACACAGACTCAGTAACAGGTACGTCGTGGATAAACCGACTTTGCAAAGAGGAATTGCAGAGCGAGGCCGAAAAATACGGCTTAGATCCCAAGGAAACCGTCGACGAATTGAGAACACGACTCAGAACCTATTTTAAAAATCGCGAGGAAGCTACAGGAACAATCCCAAGAGAAAAAACTTCCAAGGGAACAGAATCCGACACACTGGCCCAGGAAATTTCGGGCATCCGAATACAATTACAGGAATTAAAAATAACGAAACAAATGGGGCAACCAGAATTGCTAAATCAAGTACGAAAGTGGAACACACACTTCGACAAGAAACATTCGGATGCAAATACACTCTTCACCTCTCGACTCCTACCCATTAGTCGGCTCTTACGACAGGCATGGACTTATTGCCTCGGCCGTATTCTTATCTCTACAAGCCAAACAGACACACACACATACACACACACTTACACACGCACACACACGCACATACGCACACACACACACACATACACTCTTCACCTCTCGACTCCTACCCATTAGTCGTCTCTTACGACAGGCAGGGCCTTCTTGCCACGGCCGTGTTCTCATCTCTGCGAGCCGACCGGACACACACACACTGACACAGACACATAGACACACACACTCACACACGCACGCACACACGCACAGACACACATACACTCTTCACCTCTCGACTAGTACCCATTATTCTCCTCTTACGACAGGCAGGGACTTCTTGCCACGGCCGTGTTCTTATCTCTGCAACCCGAACGGACACACACACATACTCACACACGCACACGCACACGCACACGCACACGCACACGCACACGCACACACTCTTTACCTCTCGACTCCTATCCATTAGTCGCCCCTTACGACAGGCATGGCCTTCTTGCCACCGCTGTTTTCTTATCTCTGCGAGCGAAGGGACACACACACATACACACACACTCACACACACACACGCACACACGCACGCACACACGCACACACTTATACACTCACACACACACATACATTCTTCACCTCTCGACTCCTACCTATTAGTCGCCTCTTACGACAGGCAGGACCTTCTTGCCTCGGCCGTGTTCTTATCTCTGCAAGTCGAACGGACACACACAGACTCACACACGCACACACACACAAACACTCTTCACCTCTCGACTCCTACCTATTAGTCGCCTCTTACGTTAGGCAGGGCTTTCTTGCCTCGGTCGTGTTCTTATCTCTGCAAGCCGAACTAACACACACACATACTCACACATGCACACACACGCACACACGCACACACACATACACTCTTCACCTCTCGACTCCTACCTATTAGTCGCCCAGTACGATTTGCATGGCCTTCTTGCCACGGCTGTTTTCTTATCTCTGCGAGCCGAAGGGACACACACACGCCCCTTACAAGAGGCAGATCCTTCTTGCCTCGGCCGTATTTTTATCTCTGCAAGCCGAACGGACACACATATACTCACACACGCACCCACGCACGCACACACGCACACACACACACTCACACACGCACAAACACACGCACACGCACAGACACACATACACTCTTCACCTCTCGACTAGTACCCATTATTCTCCTCTTACGACAGGCAGGGACTTCTTGCCACGGCCGTGTTCTTATCTCTGCAACCCGAACGGACACACACACATACTCACACACGCACACGCACACGCACACGCACACGCACACGCACACGCACACACTCTTTACCTCTCGACTCCTATCCATTAGTCGCCCCTTACGACAGGCATGGCCTTCTTGCCACCGCTGTTTTTTATCTCTGCGAGCGAAGGGACACACACACATACACACACACTCACACACACACGCACATACGCACGCACACACGCACACACTTATACACTCACACACACACATACATTCTTCACCTCTCGACTGCTACCTATTAGTCGCCTCCTACGACAGGCAGGACCTTCTTGCCTCGGCCGTGTTCTTATCTCTGCAAGCCGAACGGACACACACATACTCACACACGCACACACACACACAAACACTCTTCACCTCTCGACTCCTACCTATTAGTCGCCTCTTACGTTAGGCAGGGCTTTCATGCCTCGGTCGTGTTCTTATCTCTGCAAGCCGAACTAACACACACACATACTCACACACGCACACACACGCACACACGCACACACACATACACTCTTCACCTCTCGACTCCTACTTATTAGTCGCCCGCTCTTCACCTCTCGACTCCTACCCATTAGTCGCCCCGTACGATTTGCATGGCCTTCTTGCCACGGCTGTTTTCTTATCTCTGCGAGCCGAAGGGACACACACACGCCCCTTACAAGAGGCAGATCCTTCTTGCCTCGGCCGTATTCTTATCTCTGCAAGCCGAACGGACACACACATACTCACACACGCACCCACGCACGCACACACGCACACACACACACACTCACACACGCACAAACACACGCACACACACACACACACACACATACACACTTCACCTTTCGACTCCTGACCATTAGTCGCCTTTTACGACAGGCAGGCACTACTTGCCACAGCCGAGTTCTTATCTCTGTGAGCCAAACGGACACACACACTCACCCACACACGCACTCACACACGCACACACGCACACACACACACAAACACTCTTCACCTCTCGACTCCTACCTATTAGTCGCCTCTTACGTTAGGCAGGGCTTTCTTGCCTCGGTCGTGTTCTTATCTCTGCAATCCGAACTAACACACACACATACTCACACACGCACACACACGCACACACTCACACACACATACACTCTTCACCTCTCGACTCCTACTTATTAGTCGCCCACTCTTCACCTCTCGACTCCTACCCATTAGTCGCCCCGTACGATTTGCATGGCCTTCTTGCCACGGCTGTTTTCTTATCTCTGCGAGCCGAAGGGACACGCACGCACACACGCACATACACACATACACTCACACACACACACAAACACGCACACACGCACACACACATACATTCTTCACCTCTCGACTCCTACCTATTAGTCGCCTCTTACGACAGGCAGGGCCTTCTTGCCTTGGCCCTGTTCTTATCTCTGCAAGCCAAACGGACACACACACATACTCACACACGCACACACACACGCACACACGCACACACACACATACACTCTTCACCTCTCGACTCCTACCTATTAGTCGCCTCTTACAATAGGCAGGGCCTTCTTGCCTCGGTCGTGTTCTTATTTCTGCAAGCCAAACTAACACACACACATACTCACACACGCACACACACACGCACACACGCACACACACACATACACTCTTCACCTCCCGACTCCTACTTATTAGTCGCCCCTTACAAGAGGCAGATCCTTCTTGCCTCGGCCGTATTCTTATCTCTGCAAGCCGAACGGACACACACATACTCACACACGCACACACACACGCACACACGCACACACACACACATACACTCTTCACCTCTCGACTCCTACCTATTAGTCGCCTCTTACGATAGGCAGGGCCTTCTTGCCTCGGCCGTGTTCTTATCTCTGCAAGCCAAACGGACACACACACATACCCACACACGCACACACACACGCACACACGCACACACACACACATACATTCTTCACCTCTCGACTCCTACCTATTAGTCGCCTCTTACGACAGGCAGGACCTTCTTGCCTCGGCCGAGTTCTTATCTCTGCAAGCCGAACGGACACACACATACTCACACACACACGCACACACGCACACACACACACAAACACTCTTCACCTCTCGACTCCTACCTATTAGTCGCCTCTTACGTTAGGCAGGGCTTTCTTGCCTCGGTCGTGTTCTTATCTCTGCAAGCAGAAATAACACACACACATACTCACACACGCACACACACGCACACACGCACACACACATACACTCTTCACCTCTCGACTCCTACTTATTAGTCGCCCACTCTTCACCTCTCGACTCCTACCCATTAGTCGCCCCGTACGATTTGCATGGCCTTCTTGCCACGGCTGTTTTCTTATCTCTGCGAGCCGAAGGGACACACACACATACACACACACACACACACTCACAAACACACTCACACACACGCACGCACACACGCACACACACATACACTCACACACACACAAACACGCACACACGCACACACACATACATTCTTCACCTCTCGACTCCTACCTATTAGTTGCCTCTTACGACAGGCAGGGCCTTCTTGCCTCGGCCGTGTTCTTATCTCTGCAAGCCAAACGGATACACACATACACACACACTCACACACGCACACACACGCACACACGCACACACACACACATACACTCTTCACCTCCCGACTCCTACTTATTAGTCGCCCCTTACAAGAGGCAGATCCTTCTTGCCTCGGCCGTATTCTTATCTCTGCAAGCCGAACGGACACACACATACTCACACACGCACACACACACGCACACACGCACACACACACATACACTCTTCACCTCTCGACTCCTACCTATTAGTCGCCTCTTACGATAGGCAGGGCCTTCTTGCCTCGGCCGTGTTCTTATCTCTGCAAGCCAAACGGACACACACACATACCCACACACGCACACACACACGCACACACGCACACACACACACATACATTCTTCACCTCTCGACTCCTACCTATTAGTCGCCTCTTACGACAGGCAGGACCTTCTTGCTTCGGCCGAGTTCTTATCTCTGCAAGCCGAACGGACACACACATACTCACACACACACGCACACACGCACACACACACACAAACACTCTTCACCTCTCGACTCCTACCTATTAGTCGCCTCTTACGTTAGGCAGGGCTTTCTTGCCTCGGTCGTGTTCTTATCTCTGCAAGCAGAAATAACACACACACATACTCACACACGCACACACACGCACACACGCACACACACATACACTCTTCACCTCTCGACTCCTACTTATTAGTCGCCCACTCTTCACCTCTCGACTCCTACCCATTAGTCGCCCCGTACGATTTGCATGGCCTTCTTGCCACGGCTGTCTTCTTATCTCTGCGAGCCGAAGGGACACACACACATACACACACACACACACTCACAAACACACTCACACACACGCACGCACACACGCACACACACATACACTCACACACACACAAACACGCACACACGCACACACACATACATTCTTCACCTCTCGACTCCTACCTATTAGTTGCCTCTTACGACAGGCAGGGCCTTCTTGCCTCGGCCGTGTTCTTATCTCTGCAAGCCAAACGGATACACACATACACACACACTCACACACGCACACACACGCACACACGCACACACACACACATACACTCTTCACCTCTCGACTTCTACCCATTAGTCGCCTCTTACGACAGGCAGGGCCTTCTTGCCACAGCCATGTTCTTATCTCTGCGAGCCGAACGGACATACACACTGTGATGGGTAGCTCTTTCGGGGCGACAGACTCAGTAAAACACAGGTTTGAAATAAAAATAAATCTATTAAGTATATATATACAATAAATAAAAACTAAAAAAAGGAATTCTACGTTGTATACTTATAAAACAAAAATAAAATGAATTCTACGTTTCCGTCTGGGTCCCGCGATGAATGAATATTCCCCGGCAAACGTCTATAAAAGAAAAGAAACTAATTAGTACTACTAATATACTCGCTTTCGCTTCAATTCAGAGAAAGCTCCGTATATGCTCGCAAACAAAATATTTAGCTGTGCAGACCCACGGCAATGTTCAATACACAATGCCGACGGGTTCCGCTTGACTAAGGACAGAGTATGATCCTCAATACGGAAATCTCTGTCCCGGTTGGTTCTGTGCAGATCCACGGTAATGCTCAATACGCAATACCGATGGGTTCCGCTTGGTTAGGGACAGAGTATGATCCTCAATACGGAACTATCTCTGTCCAGAATGTCTCGCTGGCTTACTACACCGGCGAGTCAGGGAGCCTAGAGCGCTAGCTACAAGACTGTCTAATTCCGCTATTCACACGCCTTAAATAGCCGTTTGAATCCCACTACACCGTCAGGTTGTAGAAGTGGATGCCCAAATATTGACACTCCCACGGTTCGAACTGTTAAACGATCATAGCATCGTTACAACACACACACACACAAACACACGCACGCTCACACACAGACACACACGCACCCACGCACACGCACACACTCTCCACCTCTCGACTCCTATCCATTAGCCGCCTCTTAAGACAGGCAGGGCCTTCTTGCCACGGCCGTAATCTTATCTCTGCGAGCCGAACGGACAAACACACACACTCACACACACACACACACACACACACACACACATACACTCTTCACCTCTCGACCCCTACCTTTTAGTCGCCTCTTACGAGAGGCAGGGCCTTCTTGCCCCGGCCGTATTCATATCTCTGCAAGCCGAACGGACACACACACTCATACACACACACTCACACACGCACAAACACACATACACGCACACACGCACACACACATACACTCTTCACTTCTCGACTCCTACCAATTAGTCGCTCCTTACAGCAAGCATGGCCTTCTTGCCACGGCCGTATTCTTATCTCTGCAAGCCGAACGGACACACACACTCATACACATACACTCACACACGCACAAACACACACACACACACGCACACACGCACACACACATACACTCTTCAACTCTCGACTCCTACCTTTTAGTCGCCTATTACGATAAGCAGGGCCTTCTTGCCGCGGTCGTGTTCTCATCTCTGCAAGCCAAACTAACACACACACACACACACATACTCACACACGCACACACACACGCACACACACACGCACACACGCACACACGCACACACACACACATACACTCTTCACCTCTCGACTCCTACTTATTAGTCGACCCTTACAAGAGGCAGGGCCCTCTGGCCTCGGCCGTATTCTTATCTCTGCAAGCCAAACGGACACACACACATACATACACACTCACACATGCCCACACACGCACACACGCACACATTCACTTTTCACCTATCGACTCCTACCCATTATTCTCCTCTTACGACAGGCAGGGACTTCTTGCCACGGCAGTGTTCTTATCTCTGAAAGCCGAACGGACACACACACATACTCACACACGCACACACACACGCACACACATACACACACACATACACTCTTCACCTCTCGACTCCTACCTATTAGTCGCCTCTTACGACAGGCAGGGCCTTCTTGCCACGGCCGTGTTCTCATTTCAGCGAGCCGACCGGACACACACACACACGCACACACAAACACACGCACACAGGCACAAACGCACACACGCAAACGCACACGCACACGCACACACTCTTTACCTCTCGACTCCTATACATTAGTCGCCTCTTAAGACAGGCAGGGCCTTCTTGCCACGGCCGTGTTCTTCTCTCTGCAAGCCGAACGGACACACACACACACGCACACACAAACACACGCACACAGGCACACACGCACACACGTACACGTACACGCACACGCACACACTCTCCACCTCTCGACTCCTATCCATTAGTCGCCTCTTAAGACAGGCAGGGCCTTCTTGCCTCGGCCGTATTCTTATCTCTGCAAGCCAAACGGACACACACACATACACACACACACACACTCACACACGCACAAACACACGCACACACGCACACAAACATACACTCTTTACCTCTCGACTCCTACCTATTAGTCGCCTCTTACGATAGGCAGGGCCTTCTTGCCTCAGTCGTGTTCTTATTTCTGCAAGCCGAACTAACACACACACATACTCACACACGCACACACACGCACACACACGCACACACACACATACACTCTTCACCTCTCGACTCCTACTTATTACTCGCCTCTTACGACAGGCAGGGCCTCCTTGCCACGGCTGTGTTCTTATCTCTGCGAGCCGACCGCACACACACACACTCACACACTCATATACACACACACTTAAACACGCACGCACACGTACACGCACACACTCTTCACCTCTCGACTCCTATCCATTAGTCGCCTCTTACGACAGGCAGGGCCTTCTTGCTACGGACGTGTTCTTATCTCTGCGAGCCAAACGGACACACACACACACACACACTCGCACACACACATACACACACATACACGCTTCACCTCTCGACTCCTACCCATTAGTCGCCTCTTACGACATTCAGGGACTTCTTGCCACGGCCGTGTTCTTGTCTCTGCAAGCCGAACGGACACACACACACTCACACACACACACACGCACACACGCACACACACGCACCCACGCACACGCACACGCACACGCACACACTCTCCACCTCTCGACTCCTATCCATTAGCCGCCTCTTAAGACAGGCAAAGCCTTCTTGCCACGGCCGTAATCTTATCTCTGCGAGCCGAGCGGACAAACACACACACTCACAAACACACACACACACATACACTCTTCACCTCTCGACCCCTACCTTTTAGTCGCCTCTTACGAGAGGCAGGGCCTTCTTGCCCCGGCCGTATTCATATCTCTGCAAGCCGAACGGACACACACACTTATACACACACACTCACACACGCACAAACACACATACACGCACACACGCACACACACATACACTCTTCACCTCTCGACTCCTACCTTTTAGTCGCCTCTTACGATAAGCAGGGCCTTTTTGCCGCGGTCGTGTTCTCATCTCTGCAAGCCAAACTAACACACACACACACACACACATACCCACACACGCACACACACACGCACACACACACTCACACACGCACACACACATACACTCTTCACCTCTCGACTCCTACCAATTAGTCGCTCCTTACAGCAAGCATGGCCTTCTTGCCACGGCCGTATTCTTATCTCTGCAAGCCGAACGGACACACACACTCATACACATACACTCACACACGCACAAACACACACACGCGCACACACGCACACACACATACACTCTTCACCTCTCGACTCCTACCTTTTAGTCGCCTCTTACGATAAGCAGGGCCTTTTTGCCGCGGTCGTGTTCTCATCTCTGCAAGCCAAACTAACACACACACACACACACACATACCCACACACGCACACACACACGCACACACACACTCACACACGCACACACACATACACTCTTCACCTCTCGACTCCTACTTATTAGTCGACCCTTACAAGAGGCAGGGCCTTCTGGCCTGGGCCGTATTCTTATCTCTGCAAGCCAAACGGACACACACACATACACACACACTCACACACGCCCACACACGCACACACGCACACACACACACGCACATACACTCTTCACCTCTCGACTCCTACCCATTATTCTCCTCTTACGACAGGCAGGGACTTCTTGCCACGGTCGTGTTCTTATCTCTGCAAGCCGAACGGACACACACACATACTCACACACGCACACACACACGCACACACGCACACACACACACATACACTCTTCACCTCTCGACTCCTACCTATTAGTCGCCCCTTACAACTGGCAGGGTCTTCTTGCCTTAGCCGTATTCTTACCTCTGCAAGCCAGACGGACTCACACACATACACACACACTCACACACGCAAACACACACGCACACGCACACGCACACGCACACACTCTCCACCTCTCGACTCCCATCCATTAGCCGCCTCTTAAGACAGGCAAAGCCTTCTTGCCACGGCCGTAATCTTATCTCTGCGAGCCGAGCGGACAAACACACACACTCACACACGCACAAACACACATACACGCACACACGCACACACACATACACTCTTCACCTCTCGACTCCTACCAATTAGTCGCTCCTTACAGCAAGCATGGCCTTCTTGCCACGGCCGTATTCTTATCTCTGCAAGCCGAACGGACACACACACTCATACACATACACTCACACACGCACAAACACACACACGCGCACACACGCACAAACACATACACTCTTCACCTCTCGACTCCTACCTTTTAGTCGCCTCTCACGATAAGCAGGGCCTTCTTGCCGCGGTCGTGTTCTCATCTCTGCAAGCCAAACTAACACACACACACACACATACTCACACACGCACACACACACGCACACACACACTCACACACGTACACACACACATACACTCTTCACCTCTCGACTCCTACTTATTAGTCGACCCTTACAAGAGGCAGGGCCTTCTGGCCTGGGCCGTATTCTTATCTCTGCAAGCCAAACGGACACACACACATACACACACACTCACACACGCCCACACACGCACACACGCACACACACACACGCACATACACTCTTCACCTCTCGACTCCTACCCATTATTCTCCTCTTACGACAGGCAGGGACTTCTTGCCACGGTCGTGTTCTTATCTCTGCAAGCCGAACGGACACACACACATACTCACACACGCACACACACACGCACACACGCACACACACACATACACTCTTCACCTCTCGACTCCTACCTATTAGTCGCCCCTTACAACTGGCAGGGTCTTCTTGCCTTGGCCGTATTCTTACCTCTGCAAGCCAGACGGACTTACACACATACACACACACTCACACACGCACACACACACGCAAACGTACACGCACACGCACACACTCTCCTATCCATTAGTCGCCTCTTAAGACAGGCAGGGCCTTCTTGCCTCGGCCGTATTCTTATCTCTGCAAGCCAAACGGACACACACACACAAATACACACACACATACTCACACACGCACAAACACACGCACACACACAAAGACACATACACTCTTCACCTCTCGACTCCTATTCATTAGTCGCCTCTTACGACAGGCAGGGACTTCTTGCCACGGCCGTGTTCTTATCTCTGCGAGCCGACCGGACACACACACACTCACACACACAAGCACGCACACACGCACACACACAAATACACTTTTCACCTCTCGACTCCTACCCATTAGTCGCCTCTTACGACAGGCATGGCCTTCTTGCCTCGGCCGTATTCTAATCT
Source organism: Diabrotica undecimpunctata (assembly GCF_040954645.1). Lineage (NCBI taxonomy): Eukaryota > Metazoa > Arthropoda > Insecta > Coleoptera > Chrysomelidae > Diabrotica > Diabrotica undecimpunctata. The sequence goes on along the minus strand of NW_027311901.1, from coordinate 259,341 downwards.
CTGCGAACCGAATGGACACACACTTACATACACACACACATTTACACACGCACCAACACACACACACCCACACACGCACACACACATACACATACACTATTCACCTCTCAACTCGTACCTATTAGTCGCCCCTTACAAGAGGCAGGGCCTTCTTGCCTCGGCCGTATTCTAATCTCTGCGTACCGAATGGACACACACATACATACACACACATATTTACACACGCACAAACACACACACACCCACACACGCACACACACATACACATACACTCTTAACCTCTCGACTCCTACAGATTAGTGGCCTCTTACGACATTCAGTGACTTCTTGCCACGGACGTTTTCTTATCTCTGCAAGCCGAACGGACACACACACATACTCACACACGCACACACATACGCACACACGTACACACACACATACACTCTTCACCTCTCGACTCCTACCTATTGACTCCTATCCATTAGTCGCCTCTTAAGACAGGCAGGGCCTTCTTGCCACGGCCGTGTTCTTATCTCTGCAAGCCGAACGGACACACACACACACGCACACACAAACACACGCACACAGGCACACACGCACACACGCACACAAGCACACACACACATACACTTTTCACCTCTCGACTCCTACTTATTAGTCGCCCACTCTTTACCTCTCGACTCCTACCCATTAGTCGCCCCGTACGATTTGCATCGCCTTCTTGCCACGGCTGTTTTCTTATCTCTGCGAGCCGAAGGGACACACACATACACAAACACACTCACAAACACACACACACACACACGCACGCACACACGCACACACACATATACTCACACACACACAAACACACACACACGCACACACACATACATTCTTCACCTCTCGACTCCTACCTATTAGTCGCCTCTTACGATAGGCAGGGCCTTCTTGCCTCGGTCAAGTTCTTATCTCTGCAAGCCGAACTAACACACACACATACTCACACACGCACACACACACGCACACACGCACACACACATGCACTCTTCACCTCTCGACTCCTACCTATTAGTCGCCTCTTACGATAGGCAGGGCCTTCTTGCCGCGGTCAAGTTCTTATCTCTGCAAGCCGAACTAACACACACACATACTCACACACACACACACACACGCAAACACGCACACACACATACATTCTTCACCTCTCGACTCCTACCTATTAGACGCCTCTTACGATAGGCAGGGCCTTCTTGCCTCGGTCAAGTTCTTATCTCTGCAAGCCGAACTAACACACACACATACTCACACACGCACACACACACGCACACACGCACACACACATGCACTCTTCACCTCTCGACTCCTACCTATTAGTCGCCTCTTACGATAGGCAGGGCCTTCTTGCCTCGGTCGTGTTCTTATTTCTGCAAGCCGAACTAACACACACACATATTCACACACTCACAAACACACACAAACACGACCACACGTACGCACACACGGACACGCACAGACGCACACACACATACACTCACACACACACACGCACACACGCACACACACATACATTCTTCACCACTCGACTCCTACCTATTAGTCGCCTCTTACGACAGGGAGGGCCTTCTTGCCTTGGCCGTGTTCTTATCTCTGCAAGCCGAACGGACACACACACACATACTCACACACGCACACACACACGCACACACGCACACACACACACATACACTCTTCACCTCTCGACTCCTACCCATTAGTCGCCCCGTACGATTTGCATGGCCTTCTTGCCACGGCTGTTTTCTTATCTCTGCGAGCAGAAGGGACACACACATACACACACACACTCACAAACACACACACAGCCACGCAGGCCCACACGC
>NW_027311901.1:242500-255000 GCF_040954645.1 Diabrotica undecimpunctata | reverse complement strand
CTCCTACCTATTAGTCACCCCTTACAACAGGCAGGGTCTTCTTGCCTTGGCCGTATTATTATCTCTGCGAGCCAAACGGACACACACACACACACACACACACACTCGCACACACACATACACACACATACACGCTTCACCTCTCGACTCCTACCCATTAGTCGCCTCTTACGACATTCAGGGACTTCTTGCCACGGCCGTGTTCTTATCTCTGCAAGCCGAACGGACACACACACACTCACACTCACACACGCCCACACACGCACACACGCACACACACACACGCACATACACTCTTCACCTCTCGACTCCTACCCATTATTCTCCTCTTACGACAGGCAGGGACTTCTTGCCACGGTCGTGTTCTTATCTCTGCAAGCCGAACGGACACACACACATACTCACACACGCACACACACACGCACACACGCACACACACACACATACACTCTTCACCTCTCGACTCCTACCTATTAGTCGCCCCTTACAACTGGCAGGGTCTTCTTGCCTTAGCCGTATTCTTACCTCTGCAAGCCAGACGGACTCACACACATACACACACACTCACACACGCACACACACACGCACACGCACACGCACACGCACACACTCTCCACCTCTCGACTCCTATCCATTAGCCGCCTCTTAAGACAGGCAAAGCCTTCTTGCCACGGCCGTAATCTTATCTCTGCGAGCCGAGCGGACAAACACACACACTCACACACACACACACACACATACACTCTTCACCTCTCCACCCCTACCTTTTAGTCGCATCTTACGAGAGGCAGGGCCTTCTTGCCCCGGCCGTATTCATATCTCTGCAAGCCGAACGGACACACACACTTATACACACACACTCACACACGCACAAACACACATACACGCACACACGCACACACACATACACTCTTCACCTCTCGACTCCTACCAATTAGTCGCTCCTTACAGCAAGCATGGCCTTCTTGCCACGGCCGTATTCTTATCTCTGCAAGCCGAACGGACACACACACTCATACACATACACTCACACACGCACAAACACACACACGCGCACACACGCACACACACATACACTCTTCACCTCACGACTCCTACCTTTTAGTCGCCTCTCACGATAAGCAGGGCCTTCTTGCCGCGGTCGCGTTCTCATCTCTGCAAGCCAAACTAACACACACACACACATACTCACACACGCACACACACACGCACACACACACTCACACACGTACACACACACATACACTCTTCACCTCTCGACTCCTACATATTAGTCGACCCTTACAAGAGGCAGGGCCTTCTGGCCTGGGCCGTATTCTTATCTCTGCAAGCCAAACGGACCCACACACATACACACACACTCACACACGCCCACACACGCACACACGCACACACACACACGCACATACACTCTTCACCTCTCGACTCCTACCCATTATTCTCCTCTTACGACAGGCAGGGACTTCTTGCCACGGTCGTGTTCTTATCTCTGCAAGCCGAACGGACACACACACATACTCACATACGCACACACACACGCACACACGCACATACACACATACACTCTTCACCTCTCGACTCCTACCTATTAGTCGCCCCTTACAACTGGCAGGGTCTTCTTGCCTTGGCCGTATTCTTACCTCTGCAAGCCAGACGGACTCACACACATACACACACACTCACACACGCACACACACACGCAAACGTACACGCACACGCACACACTCTCCTATCCATTAGTCGCCTCTTAAGACAGGCAGGGCCTTCTTGCCTCGGCCGTATTCTTATCTCTGCAAGCCAAACGGACACACACACACAAATACACACACATACTCACACACGCACAAACACACGCACACACACAAAGACACATACACTCTTCACCTCTCGACTCCTATTCATTAGTCGCCTCTTACGACAGGCAGGGACTTCTTGCCACGGCCGTGTTCTTATCTCTGCGAGCCGACCGGACACACACACACTCACACACACAAGCACGCACACACGCACACACACGCACACACACAAATACACTTTTCACCTCTCGACTCCTACCCATTAGTCGCCTCTTACGACAGGCATGGCCTTCTTGCCTCGGCCGTATTCTAATCTCTGCGAACCGAATGGACACACACTTACATACACACACACATTTACACACGCACCAACACACACACACCCACACACGCACACACACATACACATACACTATTCACCTCTCAACTCCTACCTATTAGTCGCCCCTTACAAGAGGCAGGGCCTTCTTGCCTCGGCCGTATTCTAATCTCTGCGTACCGAATGGACACACATATACATACACACACATATTTACACACGCACAAACACACACACACCCACACACGCACACACACATACACATACACTCTTAACCTCTCGACTCCTACACATTAGTGGCCTCTTACGACATTCAGTGAGTTCTTGCCACGGACGTTTTCTTATCTCTGCAAGCCGAACGGTGACACACACATACTCACACACGCACACACGTACACACACACATACACTCTTCACCTCTCGACTCCTACCTATTGACTCCTATCCATTAGTCGCCTCTTAAGACAGGCAGGGCCTTCTTGCCACGGCCGTGTTCTTATCTCTGCAAGGCGAACGGATACACACACACACGCACACACAAACACACGCACACAGGCACACACGCACACACGCACACAAGCACACACACACATACACTTTTCACCTCTCGACTCCTACTTATTAGTCGCCCACTCTTTACCTCTCGACTCCTACCCATTAGTCGCCCCGTACGATTTGCATCGCCTTCTTGCCACGGCTGTTTTCTTATCTCTGCGAGCCGAAGGGACACACACATACACAAACACACTCACAAACACACACACACACACACACGCACGCACACACGCACACACACATATACTCACACACACACAAACACACACACACTACCTATTAGTCGCCTCTTCCGATAGGCAGGGCCTTCTTGCCTCGGTCAAGTTCTTATCTCTGCAAGCCGAACTAACACACACACATACTCACACACGCACACACACACGCACACACGCACACACACATGCACTCTTCACCTCTCGACTCCTACCTATTAAGTCGCCTCTTACGATAGGCAGGGCCTTCTTGCCTCGGTCAAGTTCTTATCTCTGCAAGCCGAACTAACACACACACATACTCACACACACACACACACACGCACACACGCACACACACATACATTCTTCACCTCTCGACTCCTACCTATTAGACGCCTCTTACGATAGGCAGGGCCTTCTTGCCTCGGTCAAGTTCTTATCTCTGCAAGCCGAACTAACACACACACATACTCACACACGCACACACACACGCACACACGCACACACACATGCACTCTTCACCTCTCGACTCCTACCTATTAGTCGCCTCTTACGATAGGCAGGGCCTTCTTGCCTCGGTCGTGTTCTTATTTCTGCAAGCCGAACTAACACACACACATATTCACACACTCACAAACACACACAAACACGACCACACGTACGCACACACGGACACGCACACGCACACACGCACGCACAGACGCACACACACATACACTCACACACACACACGCACACACGCACACACACATACATTCTTCACCACTCGACTCCTACCTATTAGTCGCCTCTTACGACAGGGAGGGCCTTCTTGCCTTGGCCGTGTTCTTATCTCTGCAAGCCGAACGGACACACACACACATACTCACACACGCACACACACACGCACACACGCACGCACACACATACACTCTTCACCTCTCGACTCCTACCCATTAGTCGCCCCGTACGATTTGCATGGCCTTCTTGCCACGGCTGTTTTCTTATCTCTGCGAGCAGAAGGGACACACACATACACACACACACTCACAAACACACACACAGCCACGCAGGCCCACACGCACACACACATACACTCACACACACACAAACACGCACACACGCACACACACATACATTCTTCACCTCTCGACTCCTACCTATTAGTCGCCTCTTACGACAGGCAGGGCCTTCTTGCCTCGGCCGTGTTCCTATCTCTGCAAGCCGAACGGACACACACACATACTCACACACGCACACACACACGCACACACGCACACTCACACACATGCACTCTTCACCTCTCGACTCCTACCTATTAGTCGCCTCTTACGATAGGCAGGGCCTTCTTGCCTCGGTCGTGTTCTTATTTCTGCAAGCCGAACTAACACACACACATACTCACACACGCACACACACACGCACACACGCACACACACACATACTCTCTTCACCTCCCGACTCATACTTATTAGTCGCCCCTTACAAGAGGCAGATCCTTCTTGCCACTCAAACACACACACACAGGCAAACACGCACGCACACACGCACACACACACGCACACACGCACGCACACACGCACACACACATACACTCACACACACACACACGCACACACGCACACACACATACATTCTTCACCTCTCGACTCCTACCTATTAGACGCCTCTTACGATAGGCAGGGCCTTCTTGCCTCGGTCAAGTTCTTATCTCTGCAAGCCGAACTAACACACACACATACTCACATACGCACACACACACGCACACACGCACAAACACATACACTCTTCACCTCTCGACTCCTACCCATTAGTCGCCTCTTACGACAGGCAGGAACTTCTTGCCACGGCCGAGTTCTTATCTCTGTGAGCCGAAAGGACACACACACTGACACACACACACACACACACACACACACACACACACACACACACACACACACACACACAAATACACTCTCCACCTCTCGACTTCTACCCATTAGTCGCCTCTTACGACAGGCCTGGCCTTCTTGCTTCGGTCGTATTCTAATTTCTGCAAGCCGAACGGACACACACATACATACACACACACTTACACACGCACACACAAAGAAACATACACACACACACACATACACTCTTCATCTCTCGACTCCTACCAATTAGTCGTTCCTTACAGCAAGCATGGCCTTCTTGCCACGGCTGTATTCTTATCTATGCAAGCCGAACGGACACATACACATACACACACATACTTGCACACACACGCACACACGCACACACGCACACACACACATAGACTCTTCACCTCTTGACTCCTACCCATTAGTCGCCTTTTACGACAGGCATGGCCTTCTTACCACGGCTGTATTTTTATCTCTGCGAGCCGAAGGGACACACACACACATACACACACACATACACACACACATTCACACACACACACACACGCGCACACACGTACACTCTTCACCTCTCGACTCCAACCCATTAGTCGCCTCTTACGACAGGCATTGCCTTCTTGCAACCGCTGTTTTGTTATCTCTGCGAGCCGAAGGGACACACACACATACACACACACACGCACACACACACACGCACACACGCACGCACAAATACATTCTTCACCTCTCGACTCCTACCCATTAGTCGCCCCTTACGACTGGCATGGCTTTCTTGCCACAGCTGTTTTTTTATCTCTACGAGCCGAAGACACACACACACACATACACACACACACACACACTCACAAACACACACACACACGCAAACAGGCACGCACACACGCACACACACACGCACACACGCACGCACACACGCACACACACATACACGCACACACGCACACACACATACATTCTTCACCTCTCGACTCCTACCTATTAGTCGCCTCTTACGACAGGCAGGGCCTTCTTGCTTCGGCCGTGTTCTTATCTCTGCAAGCCGAACGGACACACACACATACTCACACACGCACACACACACGCATACACGCACACACACACATACAATCTTCACCCCTCGACTCCTACCTATTAGTCGCCTCTTACGATAGGCAGGGTCTTCTTGCCTTGGACAAGTTCTTATCTCTGCAAGCCGAACTAACACACACACATACTTACACACGCACACACACACGCACACACGCACACACACATACACTCTTCACCTCCCGACTCCTACTTATTAGTCGAAGCTTACAAGAGGCAGATCCTCCTTGCCTCGGCCGTATTCTTATCTCTGCAAGCCAAATGGACACACACACATACACACACTCACACACGCTCACACACGGACACACGCACACACACATACACTCTTCACCTCTCGACTCCTACCTATTAGTCGCCTCTTACGACAGGCAGGGCCTTCTTGCCTCGGCTGTGTTCTTATCTCTGCAAGCCGAACGGACACACACACACATACTCACACACACTTCTTGCCTCGGTCAAGTTCTTATCTCTGCAAGCCGAACTAACACACACACACATACTCACACACGCACACACACACGCACACACGCACACACACATGCACTCTTCACCTCTCGACTCCTACCTATTAGTCGCCTCTTACGATAGGCAGGGCCTTCTTGCCTCGGTCGTGTTCTTATTTCTGCAAGCCGAACTAACACACACACATACTCACACACTCACAAACACACACAAACACGCACACAAGTACGCACACACGGACACGCACACGCACACACGCACGCACAGACGCACACACACATACGCTCACACACACACACGCACACACGCACACACACATACATTCTTCACCACTCGACTCCTACCTATTAGTCGCCTCTTACGACAGGCAGGGCCTTCTTGCCTCGGCCGTGTTCTTATCTCTGCAAGCCGAACAGACACACACACACATACTCACACACTCTTTACCTCTCGACTCCTATCCATTAGTCGCCTCTTAAGACAGGCAGGGCCTTCTTGCCACGGCCGTGTTCTTCTCTCTGCAAGCCGAACGGACACACACACACACGCACACACAAACACACGCACACAGGCACACACGCACACACGCACACGTACACGCACACGCACACACTCTCCACCTCTCGACTCCTATCCATTAGTCGCCTCTTAAGACAGGCAGGGCCTTCTTGCCTCGGCCGTATTCTTATCTCTGCAAGCCAAACGGACACACACACATACACACACACACTCACACACGCACAAACACACGCACACACGCACACAAACATACACTCTTTACCTCTCGACTCCTACCTATTAGTCGCCTCTTACGATAGGCAGGGCCTTCTTGCCTCAGTCGTGTTCTTATTTCTGCAAGCCGAACTAACACACACACATACTCACACACGCACACACACGCACACACACGCACACGCACACACTCTCCACCTCTCGACTCCTATCCATTAGTCGCCTCTTAAGACAGGCAGGGCCTTCTTGCCTCGGCCGTATTCTTATCTCTGCGAGCCGACCGCACACACACACACACTCACACACTCACATACACACACACTTAAACACGCACGCACACGTACACGCACACACTCTCCACCTCTCGACTCCTATCCATTAGTCGCCTCTTACGACAGGCAGGGCCTTCTTGCTACGGACGTGTTCTTATCTCTGCGAGCCAAACGGACACACACACACACACTCGCACACACACATACACACACATACACGCTTCACCTCTCGACTCCTACCCATTAGTCGCCTCTTACGACATTCAGGGACTTCTTGCCACGGCCGTGTTCTTATCTCTGCAAGCCGAACGGACACACACACACTCACACACACACACGCACACACGCACACACACGCACCCACGCACACGCACACGCACACGCACACACTCTCCACCTCTCGACTCCTATCCATTAGCCGCCTCTTAAGACAGGCAAAGCCTTCTTGCCACGGCCGTAATCTTATCTCTGCGAGCCGAGCGGACAAACACACACACTCACAAACACACACACACACATACACTCTTCACCTCTCGACCCCTACCTTTTAGTCGCCTCTTACGAGAGGCAGGGCCTACTTGCCCCGGCCGTATTCATATCTCTGCAAGCCGAACGGACACACACACTTATACACACACACTCACACACGCCCACACACGCATACACGCACACACACACGCACATACACTCTTCACCTCTCGCCTCCTACCCATTATTCTCGTCTTACGACAGGCAGGGACTTCTTGCCACGGTCGTGTTCTTATCTCTGCAAGCCGAACGGACACACACACATACTCACACACGCACACACACACGCACACACGCACACACACACGCACACACACACTCACACACGCACACACACATACACTCTTCACCTCTCGACTCCTACTTATTAGTCGACCCTTACAAGAGGCAGGGCCTTTTGGCCTGGGCCGTATTCTTGTCTCTGCAAGCCAAACGGACACACACACATACACACACACTCACACACGCCCACACACGCATACACGCACACACACACACGCACATACACTCTTCACCTCTCGCCTCCTACCCATTATTCTCCTCTTACGACAGGCAGGGACTTCTTGCCACGGTCGTGTTCTTATCTCTGCAAGCCGAACGGACACACACACATACTCACACACGCACACACACACGCACACACGCACACACACACATACACTCTTCACCTCTCGACTCCTACCTATTAGTCGCCCCTTACAACTGGCAGGGTCTTCTTGCCTTAGCCGTATTCTTACCTCTGCAAGCCAGACGGACTCACACACATACACACACACTTACACACGCACACACACACGCACACGCACACGCACACACTCTCCACCTCTCGACTCCTATCCATTAGCCGCCTCTTAAGACAGGCAAAGCCTTCTTGCCACGGCCGTAATCTTATCTCTGCGAGCCGAGCGGACAAACACACACACTCACACACACACACACACATACACTCTTCACCTCTCCACCCCTACCTTTTAGTCGCCTCTTACGAGAGGCAGGGCCTTCTTGCCCCGGCCGTATTCATATTTTTGCAAGCCGAACGGACACACACACTTATACACACACACTCACACACGCACAAACACACATACACGCACACACGCACACACACATACACTCTTCACCTCTCGACTCCTACCAATTAGTCGCTCCTTACAGCAAGCATGGCCTTCTTGCCACGGCCGTATTCTTATCTCTGCAAGCCGAACGGACACACACACTCATACACATACACTCACACACGCACAAACACACACACGCGCACACACGCACACACACATACACTCTTCACCTCTCGACTCCTACCTTTTAGTCGCCTCTCACGATAAGCAGGGCTTTCTTGCCGCGGTCGTGTTCTCATCTCTGCAAGCCAAACTAACACACACACACACATACTCACACACGCACACACACACGCACACACACACTCACACACGTACACACACACATACACTCTTCACCTCTCGACTCCTACTTATTAGTCGACCCTTACAAGAGGCAGGGCCTTCTGGCCTGGGTTGTATTCTTATCTCTGCAAGCCAAACGGACACACACATACACACACACTCACACACGCCCACACACGCACACACGCACACACACACACACGCACATACACTCTTCATCTCTCGACTCCTACCCATTATTCTCCTCTTACGACAGGCAGGGACTTCTTGCCACGGTCGTGTTCTTATCTCTGCAAGCCGAACGGACACACACACATACTCACACACGCACACACACACGCACACACGCACACACACATACACTCTTCACCTCTCGACTCCTACCTATTAGTCGCCCCTTACAACTGGCAGGGTCTTCTTGCCTTGGCCGTATTCTTACCTCTGCAAGCCAGACGGACTCACACACATACACACACACTCACACACGCACACACACACGCAAACGTACACGCACACGCACACACTCTCCTATCCATTAGTCGCCTCTTAAGACAGGCAGGGCCTTCTTGCCTCGGCCGTATTCTTATCTCTGCAAGCCAAACGGACACACACACACAAATACACACACATACTCACACACGCACAAACACACGCACACACACAAAGACACATACACTCTTCACCTCTCGACTCCTATCCATTAGTCGCCTCTTACGACAGGCAGGGACTTCTTGCCACGGCCGTGTTCTTATCTCTGCGAGCCGACCGGACACACACACACTCACACACACAAGCACGCACACACGCACACACACGCACACACACAAATACACTTTTCACCTCTCGACTCCTACCCATTAGTCGCCTCTTACGACAGGCATGGCCTTCTTGCCTCGGCCGTATTCTAATCTCTGCGAACCGAATGGACACACACTTACATACACACACACATTTACACACGCACCAACACACACACACCCACACACGCACACACACATACACATACACTATTCACCTCTCAACTCCTACCTATTAGTCGCCCCTTACAAGAGGCAGGGCCTTCTTGCCTCGGCCGTATTCTAATCTCTGCGTACCGAATGGACACACACATACATACACACACATATTTACACACGCACAAACACACACACACCCACACACGCACACACACATACACATACACTCTTAACCTCTCGACTCCTACACATTAGTCGCCTCTTACGACATTCAGTGACTTCTTGCCACGGACGTTTTCTTATCTCTGCAAGCCGAACGGACACACACACATACTCACACACGCACACACACACGCACACACGTACACACACACATACACTCTTCACCTCTCGACTCCTACCTATTGACTCCTATCCATTAGTCGCCTCTTAAGACAGGCAGGGCCTTCTTGCCACGGCCGTGTTCTTATCTCTGCAAGCCGAACGGACACACACACACACGCACACACAAACACACGCACACAGGCACACACGCACACACGCACACAAGCACACACACACATACACTTTTCACCTCTCGACTCCTACTTATTAGTCGCCCACTCTTTACCTCTCGACTCCTACCCATTAGTCGCCCCGTACGATTTGCATCGCCTTCTTGCCACGGCTGTTTTCTTATCTCTGCGAGCCGAAGGGACACACACATACACAAACACACTCACAAACACACACACACACACACGCACGCACACACGCACACACACATATACTCACACACACACAAACACACACACACGCACACACACATACATTCTTCACCTCTCGACTCCTACCTATTAGTCGCCTCTTACGACAGGCAGGGCCTTCTTGCCTTGGCCGTGTTCTTATCACTGCAAGCCAAACGGACACACACAAATACTCACACACGCACACACACACGCACACACGCCCACACACACATACACTCTTCACCTCTCGACTCCTACTTATTACTCGCCTCTTACGATAGGCAGGGCCTTCTTGCCACTGCTGTGTTCTTATCTCTGCGAGCCGACCGCACACACACACACTCACACACACTCACACACTCACATACACACACACTTAAACACGCACGCACACACGCACACACACACACATACACTCTTCACCTCTCGACTCCTACCCATTATTCTCCTCTTTCGACAGGCAGAGACTTCTTGCCACGGACGTATTCTTATCTCTGCAAGCCGAACGGACACACAAACACACACTCACACACGCACACACACGGACACACGCACACACACACATACACCCTTCACCTCTCGACTCCTACCCATTAGTCGCCTTTTACGACATTCAGGGACTTCTTGCCACGGACGTTTCTTATCTCTGCGGGCCGAACGGACACACACACACACACTCACACACACACATACACTCTTAACCTCTCGACTCCTACCCATTAGTCGCCTCTTACGACATTCAGGGGCTTCTTGCCACGGACGTATTCTTATCTCTGCAAGCCGAACGGACACACACACATACTCACACACGCACACACACACACACGCACACATACATTCTTCACCTCTCGACTCCTACCCATTAGTCGCCTCTTAAGACAGGCAGGGCCTTCTTGCCACGGACGTATTCTTATCTCTGCGGGCCGAACGGACACACACACACACACTCACACACACACATACACTCTTAACCTCTCGACTCCTACCCATTAGTCGCCTGTTACGACATTTAGGGACTTCTTGCCACGGACGTTTCTTATCTCTGCGGGCCGAACGGACACACACACACACACACACTCACACACACACATACACTCTTAACCTCTCGACTCCTACCCATTAGTCGCCTCTTACGACATTCAGGGGCTTGTTGCCACGGACGTATTCTTATCTCTGCAAGCCGAACGGACACACACACATACTCACACACGCACACACACACACGCACACATACACTCTTCACCTCTCGACTCCTACCCATTAGTCGCCTCTTACGACAGGCATGGCCTTCTTGATTCGGTCGTATTCTAATTTCTGCAAGCCGAACGGACACACACATACATATACACACACACACACTTACACACGCACAAACACATACACACGTACACACAAACGAACACACGCACACACACACGTACACTCTTCATCTCTCGACTCCTACCCATTAGTCGCTCCTTACAGCAAGCATGGCCTTCTTGCCACGGACGTATTCTTATCTCTGCAAGCAGAAGGGATACACACACATACACACACATACTTACACACACACGCACACACGCACACACACATACACTCTTCACCTCTCGACTCCTACCCAT
>NW_027311901.1:230000-235000 GCF_040954645.1 Diabrotica undecimpunctata | reverse complement strand
GGGCCTTCTTGCTTCGGCCGTGTTCTTATCTCTGCAAGCCGAACGGACACACACACATACTCACACACGCATGCACACATACACTCTTCTCCTCTCGACTCCTACCCATTAGTCGCCCCTTACGACTGGCATGGCTTTCTTGCCGCGGCTGTGTTCTTATCTCTGCGAGCCGAAGACACACACACACACATACACACACACACACACACACACTCACAAACACACACACACACAGGCAAACACGCACGCACACACGCACACACACACGCACACACGCACGCACACACGCACACACACATACACTCTCACACACACACACACACACACGCACACACGCACACACACATACATTCTTCACCTCTCGACTCCTACCTATTAGACGCCTCTTACGATAGGCAGGGCCTTCTTGTCTCGGTCAAGTTCTTATCTCTGCAAGCCGAACCAACACACACACACATACTCACACACGCACACACACACGCACACACGCACACACACATACACTCTTCACCTCTCGACTCCTACCCATTAGTCGCCTCTTACGACAGGCAGGAACTTCTTGCCACGGCCGAGTTCTTATCTCTGTGAGCCGAAAGGACACACACACTGACACACACACGCACGCACACACGCACACACACATACACTCACAAACACACAAACACGCACACACGCACACACACATACATTCTTCACCTCTCGACTCCTACCTATTAGACGCCTCTTACGATAGGCAGGGCCTTCTTGCCTCGGTCAAGTTCTTATCTCTGCAAGCCGAACTAACACACACACATACTCACACACGCACACACACACGCACACACGCACACACACATGCACTCTTCACCTCTCGACTCCTACCTATTAGTCGCCTCTTACGATAGGCAGGGCCTTCTTGCCTCGGTCGTGTTCTTATTTCTGCAAGCCGAACTAACACACACACATACTCACACACTCACAAACACACACAAACACGCACACAAGTACGCACACACGGACACGCACACGCACACACGCACGCACAGACGCACACACACATACACTCACACACACACACGCACACACGCACACACACATACATTCTTCACCACTCGACTCCTACCTATTAGTCGCCTCTTACGACAGGCAGGGCCTTCTTGCCTCGGCCGTGTTCTTATCTCTGCAAGCCGAACGGACACACACACACATACTCACACACGCACACACACACGCACACACGCACACAGACACACACACTCTTCACCTCTTGACTCCTACCCATTAGTAGCCCCGTACGATTTGCATGGCCTTCTTGCCACGGCTGTTTTCTTATCTCTGCGAGCAGAATGGACACACACATACACACACACACACTCACAAACACACACACACTCACAAACACACACACATACACGCAGGCCCACACGCACACACACATACACTCACACACACACAAACACGCACACACGCACACACACATACATTCTTCACCTCTCGACTCCTACCTATTAGTCGCCTCTTAAGACAGGCAGGGCCTTCTTGACTCGGCCGTATTCTTATCTTTGCAACCCGAACGGACACACACACTTACACACACACGCACGCACACACGCACACATACACACACAAACACTCACACATGCACAAACACACGCACACACGCACACACGCACACACGCACACACGCACACACGCACACACACACACACACAGATACACTCTTCACCTCTCGACTCCTACCCATTAGTCGCCTCTTACGACAGGCAGGAACTTCTTGCCACAGCCGTGTTCTTATCTCTGAAAGCCGAAAGGACACAGACACACACGCGCACACAAACACACGCACACAGGCACACTCGCACACACGCACACGCTCACGCACACGCACACACTCTCCACCTCTCGACTCCTACCCATTAGTCGCCTCTTACGACAGGCATGGCCTTCTTACCACGGCTGTATTTTTATCTCTGCGAGCCGAAGGGACACACACACATACACACACATACACACACACATTCACACACACACACACACGCGCACACACGTACACTCTTCACCTCTCGACTCCAACCCATTAGTCGCCTTTTACGACAGGCATTGCCTTCTTGCCACCGCAGTTTTGTTATCTCTGCGAGCCGAAGGGACACACACACATACACACACACACTCACACACACACACGCACACACGCACGCACAAATACATTCTTCACCTCTCGACTCCTACCCATTAGTCGCCCCTTACGACTAGCATGGCTTTCTTGCCACGGCTGTTTTCTTATCTCTGCGAGCCGAAGACGCACACACACATACACACACACACACACACTCACAAAAACACGCACACACGCAAATACGAACGCACACACGCACACACACACACGCACACACGCACACACGCACACACACATACACGCACACACGCACACACACATACCTTCTTCACCTCTTGACTCCTACCTATTCGTCGCCTCTTACGACAGGCAGGGCCTTCTTGCTTCGGCCGTGTTCTCATCTCTGCAAGCCGAACGGACACACACACATACTCACACACGCACGCACACATACACTCTTCTCCTCTCGACTCCTACCCATTAGTCGCCCCTTACGACTGGCATGGCTTTCTTGCCGCGGCTGTGTTCTTATCTCTGCGAGCCGAAGACACACACACACACACATACACACACACACACACACACTCACAAACACACACACACAGGCAAACACGCACGCACACACGCACACACACACGCACACACGCACGCACACACGCACACACACATACACTCACACACACACACACACACACACACACACACACGCACACACGCACACACACATACATTCTTCACCTCACGACTCCTACCTATTAGACGCCTCTTACGATAGGCAGGGCCTTCTTACCTCGGTCAAGTTCTTATCTCTGCAAGCCGAACTAACACACACACACATACTCACACACGCACACACACACGCACACACGCACACACACATACACTCTTCACCTCTCGACTCCTACCCATTAGTCGCCTCTTACGACAGGCAGGAACTTCTTGCCACGGCCGAGTTCTTATCTCTGTGAGCCGAAAGGACACACACACTGACACACACACGCACGCACACACGCACACACACATACACTCACAAACACACAAACACGCACACACGCACACACACACATACATTCTTCACCTCTCGACTCCTACCTATTAGACGCCTCTTACGATAGGCAGGGCCTTCTTGCCTCGGTCAAGTTCTTATCTCTGCAAGCCGAACTAACACACACACATACTCACACACGCACACACACACCCACACACGCACACACACATGCACTCTTCACCTCTCGACTCCTACCTATTAGTCGCCTTTTACGATAGGCAGGGCCTTCTTGCCTCGGTCGTGTTCTTATTTCTGCAAGCCGAACTAACACACACACATACTCACACACTCATAAACACACACAAACACGCACACACGTACGCACACACGGACACGCACACGCACACACGCACGCAAAGACGCACACACACATACACTCACACACACACACGCACACACGCACACACACATACATTCTTCACCACTCGACTCCTACCTATTAGTCGCCTCTTACGACAGGCAGGGCCTTCTTGCCTCGGCCGTGTTCTTATTTCTGCAAGCCGAACTAACACACACACATACTCACACACTCACAAACACACACAAACACGCACACACGTACGCACACACGGACACGCACACGCACACACGCACGCAAAGACGCACACACACATACACTCACACACACACGCACACACGCACACACACATACATTCTTCACCACTCGACTCCTACCTATTAGTCGCCTCTTACGATAGGCAGGGCCTTCTTGCCTCGGTCGTGTTCTTATTTCTGCAAGCCGAACTAACACACACACATACTCACACACTCACAAACACACACAAACACGCACACACGTACGCACACACGGACACGCACACGCACACACGCACGCAAAGACGCACACACACATACACTCACACACACACACGCACACACGCACACACACATACATTCTTCACCACTCGACTCCTACCCATTAGTCGCCTCTTACAACAGGCATTGCCTTCTTGCAACCGCTGTTTTGTTATCTCTGCGAGCCGAAGGGACACACACACATACACACACACACTCACACACACACACGCACACACGCACGCACAAATACATTCTTCACCTCTCGACTCCTACCCATTAGTCGCCCCTTACGACTGGCATGGCTTTCTTGCCACAGCTGTTTTTTTATCTCTACGAGCCGAAGACACACACACACACATACACACACACACACACACACACTCACAAACACACACACACACGCAAACAGGCACGCACACACGCACACACACACGCACACACGCACGCACACACGCACACACACATACACGCACACACGCACACACACATACATTCTTCACCTCTCGACTCCTACCTATTAGTCGCTTCTTACAACAGGCAGGGCCTTCTTGCTTCGGCCGTGTTCTTATCTCTGCAAGCCGAACGGACACACCCACATACTCACACACGCACACACACACGCATACACGCACACACACACATACAATCTTCACCTCTCGACTCCTACCTATTAGTCGCCTCTTACGATAGGCAGGGTCTTCTTGCCTTGGACAAGTTCTTATCTCTGCAAGCCGAACTAACACACACACATACTTACACACGCACACACACACGCACACACGCACACACACATACACTCTTCACCTCCCGACTCCTACTTATTAGTCGAAGCTTACAAGAGGCAGATCCTCCTTGCCTCGGCCGTATTCTTATCTCTGCAAGCCAAATGGACACACACACACATACACACACTCACACACGCTCACACACGGACACACGCACACACACATACACTCTTCACCTCTCGACTCCTACCCATTAGTCGCCTCTTAAGACCGGCAGGGCCTTCTTGCCACGGACGTATTCTTATCTCTGCAAGCCGAACGGACACACACACAT
>NW_027311901.1:222500-225000 GCF_040954645.1 Diabrotica undecimpunctata | reverse complement strand
CACACACGCACACATTCACACACAAACACACACTGACACACACACCAAAGCACACACACACACAAATACACTCTCCACCTCTCGACTTCTACCCATTAGTCGCCTCTTACGACAGGCATGGCCTTCTTGCTTCGGTCGTATTCTAATTTCTGCAAGCCGAACGGACACACACCTACTTTAAAACACACACACACACACTTACACACGCACAAACACATACACACGTGCACACAAACGAACACACGCACACACACACACGTACACTCTTCATCTCTCGACTCCTACCCATTAGTCGCTCCTTACAGCAAGCATGGCCTTCTTGCCACGGACGTATTCTTATCTCTGCAAGCAGAAGGGATACACACACACACATACACACACATACTTACACACACACGCACACACGCACACACATACACTCTTCACCTCTCGACTCCTACCCATTAGTCGCCTCTTACGACAGGCATGGCCTTCTTACCACGGCTGTATTTTTATCTCTGCGAACCGAAGGGACACACATACACACACACTCATACACACACACATGCACACACGCACGCACACATACACTCTTTTCCTCTCGACTCCTACCGATTAGTCGCCTCTTACGACAGGCAGGGCCTTCTTGCTTCGGCCGTGTTCTTATCTCTGCAAGCCGAACAGACACACACACATACTCACACACGCACGCACACATACACTCTTCACCTCTCGACTCCTACCCATTAGTCGCCTCTTACGACAGGCATGGCCTTCTTACCACGGCTGTATTTTTATCTCTGCGAACCGAAGGGACACACATACACACACACTCATACACACACACACATGCACACACGCACGCACACATACACTCTTTTCCTCTCGACTCCTACCGATTAGTCGCCCCTTACGCCTGGCATGGCTTTCTTGCCGCGGCTGTGTTCTTATCTCTGCGAGCCGAAGACACACACACACATACACACACACACACACACACTCACAAACACACACACAGGCAAACACGCACGCACACACGCACACACACACGCACACACGCACACACACATACACTCTTCACCTCTCGACTCCTACCCATTAGTCGCCTCTTACGACAGGCAGGAACTTCTTGCCACGGCCGAGTTCTTATCTCTGTGAGCCGAAAGGACACACACACTGACACACACACGCACGCACACACGCACACACACATACACTCACAAACACACAAACACGCACACACGCACACACACACATACATTCTTCACCTCTCGACTCCTACCTATTAGACGCCTCTTACGATAGGCAGGGCCTTCTTGCCTCGGTCAAGTTCTTATCTCTGCAAGCCGAACTAACACACACACATACTCACACACGCACACACACACCCACACACGCACACACACATGCACTCTTCACCTCTCGACTCCTACCTATTAGTCGCCTCTTACGATAGGCAGGGCCTTCTTGCCTCGGTCGTGTTCTTATTTCTGCAAGCCGAACTAACACACACACATACTCACACACTCACAAACACACACAAACACGCACACACGTACGCACACACGGACACGCACACGCACACACGCACGCAAAGACGCACACACACATACACTCACACACACACACGCACACACGCACACACACATACATTCTTCACCACTCGACTCCTACCTATTAGTCGCCTCTTACGACAGGCAGGGCCTTCTTGCCTCGGCCGTGTTCTTATCTCTGCAAGCCGAACGGACACACACACACATACTCACACACGCACACACACACGCACACACGCACACACACACATACACTCTTCACCTCTCGACTCCTACCCATTAGTCGCCCCGTACGATTTGCATGGCCTTCTTGCCACGGCTGTTTTCTTATCTCTGCGAGCAGAAGGGACACACACATACACACACACACTCACAAACACACACACATACACGCAGGCCCACACGCACAAACACATACACTCACACACACACAAACACGCACACACGCACACACACATACATTCTTCACCTCTCGACTCCTACCTATTAGTCGCCTCTTACGACAGGCAGGGCCTTCTTGCCTCGGCCGTGTTCCTATCTCTGCAAGCCGAACGGACACACACACATACTCACACACGCACACACACGCACACACGCACACACACACGCACACACGCACACACACACATACTCTCTTCACCTCCCGACTCCTACTTATTAGTCGCCCCTTACAAGAGGCAGATCCTTCTTGCCACTCAAACACACACACACAGGCAAACACACACGCACACACGCACACGCACACGCAAACACGCACACACACATACACTCACACACACACACACACGCACACACGCACATACACATACATTCTTCACCTCTCGACTCCTACCTATTAGACGCCTCTTACGGTAGGCAGGGCCTTCTTGCCTCGGTCAAGTTCTTATCTCTGCAAGCCGAACTAACACACACACATACTCACACACGCACACACACACGCACACACGCACACATTCACACACAAACAC
>NW_027311901.1:205000-217500 GCF_040954645.1 Diabrotica undecimpunctata | reverse complement strand
CTTCGGTCGTATTCAAATTTCTGCAAGCCGAACGGACACACACCTACTTTAAAACACACACACACACACACTTACACACGCACAAACACATACACACGTGCACACAAACGAACACACGCACACACACACACGTACACTCTTCATCTCTCGACTCCTACCCATTAGTCGCTCCTTACAGCAAGCATGGCCTTCTTGCCACGGACGTATTCTTATCTCTGCAAGCAGAAGGGATACACACACACACATACACACACATACTTACACACACACGCACACACGCACACACATACACTCTTCACCTCTCGACTCCTACCCATTAGTCGCCTCTTACGACAGGCATGGCCTTCTTACCACGGCTGTATTTTTATCTCTGCGAACCGAAGGGACACACATACACACACACTCATACACACACACATGCACACACGCACGCACACATACACTCTTTTCCTCTCGACTCCTACCGATTAGTCGCCTCTTACGACAGGCAGGGCCTTCTTGCTTCGGCCGTGTTCTTATCTCTGCAAGCCGAACAGACACACACACATACTCACACACGCACGCACACATACACTCTTCACCTCTCGACTCCTACCCATTAGTCGCCTCTTACGACAGGCATGGCCTTCTTACCACGGCTGTATTTTTATCTCTGCGAACCGAAGGGACACACATACACACACACTCATACACACACACATGCACACACGCACGCACACATACACTCTTTTCCTCTCGACTCCTACCGATTAGTCGCCCCTTACGCCTGGCATGGCTTTCTTGCCGCGGCTGTGTTCTTATCTCTGCGAGCCGAAGACACACACACACATACACACACACACACACACTCACAAACACACACACAGGCAAACACGCACGCACACACGCACACACACACGCACACACGCACGCACACACGCACACACACATACACTCACACACACACTCACACACACACGCACACACGCACACACACATACATTCTTCACCTCTCGACTCCTACCTATTAGACGCCTCTTACGATAGGCAGGGCCTTCTTGCCACGGCCGAGTTCTTATCTCTGTGAGCCGAAAGGACACACACACTGACACAAACACATGCACGCACACACGCACACACACATACACTCACAAACACACAAACACGCACACACGCACACACACATACATTCTTCACCTCTCGACTCCTACCTATTAGTCGCCCCTTACGACAGGCAGGGCCTTCTTGCCTTGGCCGTGTTCTTATCACTGCAAGCCAAACGGACACACACACATACTCACACACGCACACACACACGCACACACGCACACACACATACATTCTTCACCTCTCGACTCCTACCTATTAGTCGCCTCTTACGATAGGCAGGGCCTTCTTGCCTCGGTCGTGTTCTTATTTCTGCAAGCCGAACTAACACACATACTTACACACACACACGCACACACGCACACACGCACACACACACATACACTCTTCACCTCTCGACTCCTACCCATTAGTCGCCTTTTATGACAGGCATGGCCTTCTTACCACGGCTGTATTTTTATCTCTGCGAGCCAAAGGGACACACGCACACATACACACACACATACACACACACATTCACACACACACACACACGCGCACACACGTACACTCTTCACCTCTTGACTCCAACCCATTAGTCGCCTCTTACGACAGGCATTGCCTTCTTGCAACCGCTGTTTTGTTATCTCTGCGAGCCGAAGGGACACACACACATACACACACACACTCACACACACACACGCACACACGCACACACGCACGCACAAATACATTCCTTTCGCATGGCCTTCTTGCCACGGCCGTATTCTTATCTATGCAAGCCGAACGGACACACACACATACACACACATACTAACACACACACGCACACACGCACACACGCACACACACACATACACTCTTCACCTCTCGACTCCTACCCATTAGTCGCCTTTTACGACAGGCATGGCCTTCTTACCACGGCTGTATTTTTATCTCTGCGAGCCAAAGGGACACACACACACATACACACACACATACACACACACATTCACACACACACACACACGCGCACACACGTACACTCTTCACCTCTCGACTCCTACCCATTAGTCGCCCCTTACGACTGGCATGGCTTTCTTGCCACGGCTGTATTTTTATCTCTGCGAGCCGAAGGGACACACACACATACACGCACACACGCACACACGCACACACACACATACACTCTTCACCTCTCGACTCCTACCCATTAGTCGCCTTTTACGACAGGCATGGCCTTCTTACCACGGCTGTATTTTTATCTCTGCGAGCCGAAGGGACACACACACATACACACACACATACACACACACATTCACACACACACACACACGCGCACACACGTACACTCTTCACCTCTTGACTCCAACCCATTAGTCGCCTCTTACGACAGGCATTGCCTTCTTGCAACCGCTGTTTTCTTATCTCTGCGAGCCGAAGACACACACACATATACACACACACACACACACACACACACACTCACAAACACACACACACACGCAAACAGCACGCACACACGCACACACGCACACACACACGCACACACGCACGCACACACGCACACACACATACACGCACAAACGCACACACACGGGTCTGCACAGCTAAATATTTTGTTTTGCGAGCATATTCGGAGCTTTCGCTGAATTGAAGCGAAAGCGAGTATAAATCTGCGCGCGATCGATTTCCCCCATTTCGTTTCTTATTAGTAGTACTAATTAATTGCTTTTCTTTTATAGACGTTCGCCGAGGACTTCGTTCATCACGGGATCCAGTAGAATTCGTTTTAGTTTTATTCATTGTATAAGTATACAACGTAGAATTCCTTTTATTTTTATTTATTGTAGATATACTAAATTAATAGATTTATTTTTACTTCAAACCTGTGTTTTACTGAGTCTGTCGCCCCGAAAGAGCTACCCATCACAAACTGGCGCCCGAGCAAAAATTAATAACATGCCGACAGATAAAGACACAGACTCAGTAACAGGTACGTCGTGGATAAACCGACTTTGCAAAGAGGAATTGCAGAGCGAGGCCGAAAAATACGGCTTAGATCCCAAGGAAACCGTCGACGAATTGAGAACACGACTCAGAACCTATTTTAAAAATCGCGAGGAAGCTACAGGAACAATCCCAAGAGAAAAAACTTCCAAGGGAACAGAATCCGACACACTGGCCCAGGAAATTTCGGGCATCCGAATACAATTACAGAAATTAACAATAACGAAACAAATGGGGCAACCAGAATTGCTAAATCAAGTACGAAAGTGGAACACACACTTCGACAAGAAACATTCGGATGCAAATACACTCTTCACCTCTCGACTCCTACCCATTAGTCGGCTCTTACGACAGGCATGGACTTATTGCCTCGGCCGTATTCTTATCTCTACAAGCCAAACAGACACACACACATACACACACACTTACACACGCACATACACGCACACACGCACACACACACACACATACACTCTTCACCTCTCGACTCCTACCCATTAGTCGTCTCTTACGACAGGCAGGGCCTTCTTGCCACGGCCGTGTTCTCATCTCTGCGAGCCGACCGGACACACACACACTGACACAGACACATAGACACACACACTCACACACGCACGCACACACGCACAGACACACATACACTCTTCACCTCTCGACTAGTACCCATTATTCTCCTCTTACGACAGGCAGGGACTTCTTGCCACGGCCGTGTTCTTATCTCTGCAACCCGAACGGACACACACACATACTCACACACGCACACGCACACGCACACGCACACGCATACGCACACACTCTTTACTTCTCGACTCCTATCCATTAGTCGCCCCTTACGACAGGCATGGCCTTCTTGCCACCGCCGTTTTCTTATCTCTGCAAGCGAAGGGACACACACACATACACACACACTCACACACACACACACGCACACACGCACGCACACACGCACACACTTATACACTCACACACACACATACATTCTTCACCTCTCGACTCCTACCTATTAGTCGCCTCTTACGACAGGCAGGACCTTCTTGCCTCGGCCGTGTTCTTATCTCTGCAAGTCGAACGGACACACACATACTCACACACGCACACACACACACACAAACACTCTTCACCTCTCGACTCCTACCTATTAGTCGCCTCTTACGTTAGGCAGGGCTTTCTTGCCTCGGTCGTGTTCTTATCTCTGCAAGCCGAACTAACACACACACATACTCACACATGCACACACACGCACACACGCACACACACATACACTCTTCACCTCTCGACTCCTACTTATTAGTCGCCCGCTCTTCACCTCTCGACTCCTACCTATTAGTCGCCCAGTACGATTTGCATGGCCTTCTTGCCACAGCTGTTTTCTTATCTCTGCGAGCCGAAGGGACACACACACGCCCCTTACAAGAGGCAGATCCTTCTTGCCTCGGCCGTATTCTTATCTCTGCAAGCCGAACGGACACACATATACTCACACACGCACCCACGCACGCACACACGCACAAACACACACTCACACACGCACAAACACACGCACACACACACACACATACACACTTCACCTTTCGACTCCTAACCATTAGTCGCCTTAAACGACAGGCAGGCACTACTTGCCACAGCCGAGTTCTTATCTCTGTGAGCCAAACGGACACACACACTCACACACACACGCACTCACACACGCACACACACGCACCCACGCACACGCACACGCACAAGCACACGCACACGCACACACTCTCCACCTCTCGACTCCTATCTATTAGTCGCCTCTTAAGACAGGCAGGGCCTTCTTGCCACGGCCGTATTCTTATCTCTGCGAGCCGAACGGACACACACATACATACACACACACTTACACACGCACACACAAACGAACACACACACACACACATACACTCTTCATCTCTCGACTCCTACCAATTAGTCGCTCCTTACAGCAAGCGTGGCCTTCTTGCCACGGCCGTATTCTTATCCCTGCAAGCCAAACAGACACACACACTCATACACACACACTCACACAAGCACAAACACACACACACACATACACTCTTCACCTCTCGACTCCTACCTTTTAGTCGCCTCTTACGATAGGCAGGGCCTTCTTGATGCGGTCGTGTTCTTATCTCTGCAAGCCGAACTAACACACACACATACTCACACACGCACACACACACGCACACACACATACACTCTTCACCTCCCGACTCCTTCGACAAGAAACATTCGGATGCAAATACACTCTTCACCTCTCGACTCCTACCCATTAGTCGGCTCTTACGACAGGCATGGACTTATTGCCTTGGCCGTATTCTTATCTCTGCAAGCCAAACAGACACACACACATACACACACACTTACACTCTTCACCTCTCGGCTCCTACCCATTAGTCGTCTCTTACGACAGGCAGGGCCTTCTTGCCACGGCCGTGTTCTCATTTCTGCGAGCCTACCGGACACACACACACTGACACAGACACATACACACACACACTCACACACGCACGCACACACGCACAGACACACATACACTCTTCACCTCTCGACTAGTACCCATTATTCTCCTCTTACGACAGGCAGGGACTTCTTGCCACGGCCGTGTTCTTATCTCTGCAACCCGAACGGACACACACACATACTCACACACGCACAGGCACACGCACACGCACACGCACACACTCTTTACCTCTCGACTCCTATCCATTAGTCGCCCCTTACGACAGGCATGGCCTTCTTGCCACCGCTGTTTTTTAACTCTGCGAGCGAAGGGACACACACACATACACACACACTCACACACACACGCACATACGCACGCACACACGCACACACTTATACACTCACACACACATACATTCTTCACCTCTCGACTGCTACCTATTAGTCGCCTCCTACGACAGGCAGGACCTTCTTGCCTCGGCCGTGTTCTTATCTCTGCAAGCCGAACGGACACACACATACTCACACACGCACACACACACACAAACACTCTTCACCTCTCGACTCCTACCTATTAGTCGCCTCTTACGTTAGGCAGGGCTTTCATGCCTCGGTCGTGTTCTTATCTCTGCAAGCCGAACTAACACACACACACATACTCACACACGCACACACACACGCACACACGCACACACACATACACTCTTCACCTCTCGACTCCTACTTATTAGTCGCCCGCTCTTCACCTCTCGACTCCTACACATTAGTCGCCCCGTACGATTTGCATGGCCTTCTTGCCACGGCTGTTTTCTTATCTCTGCGAGCCGAAGGGACACACACACGCCCCTTACAAGAGGCAGATCCTTCTCGCCTCGGCCGTATTCTTATCTCTGCAAGCCGAACGGACACACACATACTCACACACGCACCCACGCACGCACACACGCACACACACACACACTCACACACGCACAAACACACGCACACACACACACACATACACACTTCACCTTTCGACTCCTGACCATTAGTCGCCTTTTACGACAGGCAGGCACTACTTGCAACAGCCGAGTTCTTATCTCTGTGAGCCAAACGGACACACACACTCACCCACACACGCACTCACACACGCACACACGCACACACACACAAACACTCTTCACCTCTCGACTCCTACCTATTAGTCGCCTCTTACGTTAGGCAGGGCTTTCTTGCCTCGGTCGTGTTCTTATCTCTGCAATCCGAACTAACACACACACATACTCACACACGCACACACACGCACACACGCACACACACATACACTCTTCACCTCTCGACTCCTACTTATTAGTCGCCCACTCTTCACCTCTCGACTCCTACCCATTAGTCGCCCCGTACGATTTGCATGGCCTTCTTGCCACGGCTGTTTTCTTATCTCTGCGAGCCGAAGGGATACGCACGCACACACGCACATACACACATACACTCACACACACACACAAACACGCACACACGCACACACACATACATTCTTCACCTCTCGACTCCTACCTATTAGTCGCCTCTTACGACAGGCAGGGCCTTCTTGCCTTGGCCCTGTTCTTATCTCTGCAAGCCAAACGGACACACACACATACTCACACACGCACACACACACGCACACACGCACACACACACACATACACTCTTCACCTCTCGACTCCTACCTATTAGTCGCCTCTTACAATAGGCAGGGCCTTCTTGCCTCGGTCGTGTTCTTATTTCTGCAAGCCAAACTAACACACACACATACTCACACACGCACACACACACGCACACACGCACACACACACACATACACTCTTCACCTCCCGACTCCTACTTATTAGTCGCCCCTTACAAGAGGCAGATCCTTCTTGCCTCGGCCGTATTCTTATCTCTGCAAGCCGAACGGACACACACATACTCACACACGCACACACACACGCACACACGCACACACACACATACACTCTTTACCTCTCGACTCCTACCTATTAGTCGCCTCTTACGATAGGCAGGGCCGTCTTGCCTCGGCCGTGTTCTTCTCTCTGCAAGCCAAACGGACACACACACATACCCACACACGCACACACACACGCACACACGCACACACACACATACATTCTTCACCTTTTGACTCCTACCTATTAGTCGCCTCTTACGACAGGCAGGACCTTCTTGCCTCGGCCGAGTTCTTATCTCTGCAAGCCGAACGGACACACACATACTCACACACGAACACACACACGCACACTCGCACACACACACACAAACACTCTTCACCTCTCGACTCCTACCTATTAGTCGCCTCTTACGTTAGGCAGGGCTTTCTTGCCTCGGTCGTGTTCTTATCTCTGCAAGCAGAACTAACACACACACATACTCACACACGCACACACACGCACACACGCACACACACATACACTCTTCACCTCTCGACTCCTACTTATTAGTCGCCCACTCTTCACCTCTCGACTCCTACCCATTAGTCGCCCCGTACGATTTGCATGGCCTTCTTGCCACCGCTGTTTTCTTATCTCTGCGAGCCGAAGGGACACACACACATACACACACACACACACACACACTCACAAACACACACACACACGCACGCACACACGCACACACACATACACTCACACACACACAAACACGCACACGCACACACGCACACACATACATTCTTCACCTCTCGACTCCTACCTATTAGTTGCCTCTTACGACAGGCAGGGCCTTCTTGCCTCGGCCGTGTTCTTATCTCTGCAAGCCAAACGGATACACACATACACACACACTCACACACGCACACACACGCACACACGCACACACACACACATACACTCTTCACCTCTCGACTTCTACCCATTAGTCGCCTCTTACGACAGGCAGGGCCTTCTTGCCACAGCCATGTTCTTATCTCTGCGAGCCGAACGGACATACACACACACACACAAACACACGCACGCTCACACACAGACACACACGCACCCACGCACACGCACACGCACACGCACACACTCTCCACCTCTCGACTCCTATCCATTAGTCACCTCTTAAGACAGGCAGGGCCTTCTTGCCACGGCCGTGTTCTTATCTCTGCGAGTCGAACGGACACACACACTTACACACACACGCACGCACACACGCACACACACACGCACCCACGCACACGCACACGCACACGCACACACTCTCCACCTCTCAACTCCTATCCATTAGTCGCCTCTTACAACAGGCAGGGCCTTCTTGCCACGGCCGTGTTCTTATCTTTGCGAGTCGAACGGACACACACACTTACACACACACGCACGCACACACGCACACACACACGCACCCACACACGCACACACGCACACACACACACTCACACACGCACAAACACACGCACACACACACACATACACACTTCACCTTTCGACTCCTAACCATTAGTCGCCTTTTAAGACAGGCAGGCACTACTTGCCACAGCCGAGTTCTTATCTCTGTGAGCCAAACGGACACACACACTCACACACACACGCACTCACACACGCACACACACGCACCCACGCACACGCACACGCACAAGCACACGCACACGCACACACTCTCCACCTCTCGATTCCTATCTATTAGTCGCCTTTTAAAACAGGCAGGGCCTTCTTGCCACGGCCGTATTGTTATCTCTGCGAGCCGAGCGGACACACACACACACTCACACACACACACATACACTCTTCACCTCTCGATTCCTACCTTTTAGTCGCCTCTTACGAGAGGCAGGGCCTTCTTGCCCCGGCCGTGTTCTTATCACTGCAAGCCGAACGAATACACTCACTAACAGACACGCACGCACACACGCACACACACACACTCACACACGCACAAACACACGCACACACGCACACACACACACATACATCCTTCAACTTTCGACTCTTACCCATTAGTCGCCTATTACGACAGGCATGTCGTTCTTGCCTCGGCCGTATTCTAATCTCTGCGAGCCGAACGGACACACACATACATACACACACACTTACACACGCACACACAAACGAACACACACACACACACATACACTCTTCATCTCTCGACTCCTACCAATTAGTCGCTCCTTACAGCAAGCATGGCCATCTTGCCACGGCCGTATTCTTATCCCTGCAAGCCGAACAGACACACACACTCATACACACACACTCACACAAGCACAAACACACACACACACACACACACATACACGCTTCACCTCTCGACTCCTACCTTTTAGTCGCCTCTTACGATAGGCAGGGCCTTCTTGGCGCGGTCGTGTTCTTATCTCTGCAAGCCGAACTAACACACACACATACTCACACACGCACACACACACGAACACACACATACACTCTTCACCTCCCGACTCCTACTTATTAGTCGACCCTTACAAGAGGCAGGGCCTTTTTGCCTCGGCCGTATTCTTATCTCTGCAAGCCAAATGGACACACACACACACTCTCACACGCACACACACGCACACACGCACACAAACACACACATACACTCTTCACCTCTCGACCCCTACCCATTATTCTCCTCTTACGACAGGCAGGGATATCTTGCCCCGGCCGTGTTCTTATCTCTGAAAGCCGAACGGACACACACACAGACACGCACACACAAACACACGCACATAGGCACACACGCACACACCCACACGCACACGCACACGCACACACTCTCCACCTCTCGACTCCTATCCATTAGTCGCCTCTTAAGACAGGCAGGGCCTTCTTGCCACGAACGTATTCTTATCTCTGCAAGCCGAACGGACACACACACACACTCGCACACATACACACACACATACACGCTTCACCTCTCGACTCCTACCCATTAGTCGACTCTTACGACATTCAGGGACTTCTTGCCACGGCCGTGTTCTTATTTCTGCAAGCCGAACGGACACACACACACACACGCACACACGCACACACACACACACAAATACACTCTTCACCTCTCGACTCCTACCCATTAGTCGCCTCTTACGACAGGCATGGACTTATTGCCCCGGCCGTATTCTAATCCCTGCGAGCCGAACGGACATGCACATACATACACACACACACTCACACACACACACGCAGACACGCACGCACACATACACTCTTCACCTCTCGACTCCTACCCATTAGTCGACTCTTACGACATTCAGGGACTTCTTGCCACGGCCGTGTTCTTATCTCTGCAAGCCGAACGGACACACACACACTCACAAACACACACGCACACACGCACGCACTCATACACTCTTCTGCTCTCGACTCCTACCCATTAGTCGCCCCGTACGATTTGCATGGCCTTCTTGCCACAGCTGTTTTCTTATCTCTGCGAGCCGAACGGACACACATACTCACACACACACTCACACACACACACGCAGACACGCACGCACACATACACTCTTCACCTCTCGACTCCTACCCATTAGTCGACTCTTACGACATTCAGGGCCTTCTTGCCACGGACGTATTCTTATCTCTGCAAGCCGAACGGACACACACACACACACTCGCACACATACACACACACATACACGCTTCACCTCTCGACTGCTACCCATTAGTCGACTCTTACGACATTCAGGGACTTCTTGCCACGGCCGTGTTCTTATCTCTGCAAGCCGAACGGACACACACACGCACACACACACGCACACACACACACACAAATACACTCTTCACCTCTCGACTCCTACCCATTAGACGCCTCTTACGACAGGCATGTCCTTCTTGCCTCGGCCGTATTCTAATCTCTGCGAGCCGAACGGACACACACATACATACACACACACACTTACACACGCACACACAAGCGATCACACACACACATACACTCTTCATCTTTCGACTCCTATCAATTAGTCGCTCCTTACAGCAAGCATGGCCTTCTTGCCATGGCCGTATTCTTATTTCTGCAAGCCGAACGGACACACACACCCATACACATACACTCACACACGCACAAACACACACACACGCACACACACACATACACTCTTCACCTCTCAACTCCTATACATTAAGCGCCTCTTACGACAGGCATGGATTTCTTGCTACCGCTGTTTTCTTATCTCTGCGAGCCGAAGGGACAGACACACATACACACACACTCACACACACACACACGCACACACGCACACACACATACACTCTTCACCTATCGACTCCTACCTATTCGTCGCTCCTTACAACAGGCAGGGCCTTCTTGCCTTGGCCGTATTCTTATTTCTGCAAGCCAAACGGACACACACACATACACACACACACTTACACACGCACACACACGCGCACACACGCACACACACACACATACACTCTTCACCTCTCGACTCCTACCCATTAGTCGCCTCTTACGACAGGTAGGGCCTTCTTGACTCGGTTGTGTTCTTATCTCTGCAAGCCAAACGGACACACACACATACTCACACACACACACACACACACACACACACGCACACACGCACACACACATACACTCTTCACCTCTCGACTCCTACCTATTAGTCGCCCCTTACAAAAGGCAGGGCCTTCTTGCCTTGGCCGTATACTTATCTCTGCAAGCCAAACGGACACACACACATACACACACACTCACACACGCACACACACGCACACACGCACACACACATACATATACACTCTTCACCACTCGACTCCTACCCATTAGTCGCCTCTTACGACAGGCAGGTTCTTCTTGCCGCGGCCGTGTTCTTATCTCTGCGAGCCGACTGGACACACACACACTTACACATTCAAATACACACACACACTCACGCACGCACACACACAGGCACACACGCACACACACACATACACTCTTCAGCTCTCGACTCCTACCCATTAGTCGTCGCTTACGACAGGCATGGTCTTCTTGACACGGCCGTGTTCTCATTTCTGCGAGCCGACCGGACATACACACACGCATACACAAACACACGCACACAGGCACACACACACACACACGCACACGTAGACGCA
>NW_027311901.1:150000-202500 GCF_040954645.1 Diabrotica undecimpunctata | reverse complement strand
GAACGGACACACACACTCACACACACACATACATTCTTCACCTCTCGACTCCTACCTATTAGTCGCCTCTTACGACAGGCAGGGCCTTCTTGCCTCGGCCGTGTTCTTATCTCTGCAAGCCGAACGGACACACACACATACTCACACACGCACACACACACGCACACACGCACACACACACATACACTCTTCACCTCTCGTCTCCTATCTATTAGTCGCCTCTTACGATAGGCAGGGCCTTTTTGTCTCGGTCGTGTTCTTATTTCTACAAGCCAAACTAACACACACACATACTCACACAAGCACACACACACGCCCACACGCACACACACACACATACACTCTTCACCTCCCAACTCCTACTTATTAGTCGCCCCTTACAAGAGGCAGATCCTTCTTGCCTCGGCCGTATTCTTATCTCTGCAAGCTAAACGGACACAGACACATACACACACACTCACACACGCACACACACGCATACAGGCACACACACACACATACACTCTTCACCTCTCAACTCCTACCCATTAGTCGCCTCTTACGACAGGCAGGGCCTTCTTGCCACGGCCGTGTTCCTATCTCTGCGAGCCGACCGCACACACACACACTCACACACACACATACATACACACTTACACGCACACAGGCACACACGCACACATGCACACGAACACGCACACGCACACGCACACGCTCACGCACACACTCTCCACCTCTCGACTCCTATCCATTAGTCGCCTCTTAAGACAGGCAGGGCCTTCTTGCCACGGACGTATTCTTATCTCTGCGGGCCGAACGGACACACACACACTCACACACACACACACACATACACTCTTAACCTCTCGACTCCTACCCATTAGTCGCCTCTTACGATATTCAGGGACTTCTTGCCACGGACGTATTCTTATCTCTGCAAGCCAAACGGACACACACATACTCACACACGCGCACACACACGCACACACGCACACACACATACACTCTTCACCTCTCGACTCCTACCTATTAGTCGCCCCTTACAACAGGCAGGGCCTTCTTGCCACAGCCATGTTCTTATCTCTGCGAGCCGAACGGACATACACACACACTCACACACACACGCACGCTCACACGCAGACACACACACGCACAAACTCACACGCACACGCACACTCACACACTCTCCACCTCTCGACTCCTACCTATTAGTCGCCTCTTACGACAGGCAGGGCCTTCTTGCCTCGGCCGTGTTCTTATCTCTGCAAGCCGAACGGACACACACACATACTCACACACTCACACACACACGCACACACGCACACACACATACACTCTTCACCTCTCGACTCCCACCTATAAGTCGCCTCTTACGATAGGCAGGGCCTTCTTGCCTCGGTCGTGTTCTTATTTCTGCAAGCCGAACTAACACATGTGATGGGTAGCTCTTTCGGGGCGACAGACTCAGTAAAACACAGGTTTGAAATAAAAATAAATTTATTAATTTAGTATATACAATAAATAAAAATTAAAAAAAGGAATTCTACGTTGTATACTTATAAAACAAAAACAAAATGAATTCTACGTTTCCGTCTGGGTCCCGCGATGAATGAATTCCCCGGCAAACGTCTATAAAAGAAAAGAAATTAATTAGTACTACTAATATACTCGCTTTCGCTTCAATTCAGCGAAAGCTCCGAATATGCTCGCAAACAAAATATTTAGCTGTGCAGACCCGCGGCAATGTCCAATACACAATGCCGACGGGTTCCGCTTGGCTAAGGACAGAGTATGATCCTGAATACGGAACTATCTCTGTCCAGAATGGCTCGCTGGTTCACTACACCAGCAAGTCAGGGAGCCTAGAGCGCTAGCTACAAGACTGTCTAATTCCGTTATTCACACGCCTTAAATAGCCGTTTGAATCCCACTACGCCGTCAGGTTGTAGAAGCGGATGCGCAAATATTGACACTCCCACGGTTCGAACTGTTAAACGATCAGAGCATCGTTACACACACACATACTCACACACGCACACACACACACGCACACACATACACACACATAAACTCTTCACCTGTCGACTTCTACCCATTAGTCGCCTCCTACGACAGGCAGGAACTTCTTGCCACGGCCGAGTTCTTATCTCTGTGAGCCGAACGGACACACACACTGACACACACACGCACGCACACACACACACACAAATACACTCTTCACCTCTCGACTCCTACCCATTAGTCGCCTCTTACGAAAGGCAGGGCCTTCTTGCCACGGCCGTGTTCTTATCTCTGCAAGCCGAACGGACACACACACATACTCACACACGCACACACACACACACACACGCACACAGGCACACACACACACATACACTCTTCACCTCTCGACTCCTACCTATTAGTCGCCTCTTACGACAGGGAGGGCCTTCTTGCCTCGGCCGTGTTCTTATCTCTGCAAGCCAAACATACACACACACATACTCACACACGCACACACACACGCACACACGCACACACACACATACACTCTTCACCTACTACCTACCTATTAGTCGCCTCTTACGATAGGCAGGGCCTTCTTGCCTCGGTCGTGTTCTTATTTCTGCAAGCCGCACTAACACACACACATACTCACACACGCACACACACGCACACACGCACACACACATACACTCTTCACCTCCCGACTCCTACTTATTAGTCGCCCCTTACAAGAGGCAGATCATTCTTGCCTCGGCCGTATTCTTATCTCTGCAGCCAAACGGACACACACACATACACACACACTCACACACGCACACACACGCACACAGGCACACACACATACACTCTCCACCTCTCGACTCCTACCTATTAGTCGCCTCTTACGACAGGCAGGGCCTTCTTGCCTCGGCCGTGTTCTTATCTCTGCAAGCCGAACGGACACACACACATACTCACACACGCGCACACACACGCACACACGCACACACACATACACTCTCCACCTCTCGACTCCTACCTATTAGTCGCCTCTTACGACAGGCAGGGCCTTCTTGCCTCGGCCGTGTTCTTATCTCTGCAAGCCGAACGGACACACACACATACTCACACACTCACACACACACGCACACACGCACACACACATACACTCTTCACCTCTCGACTCCCACCTATAAGTCGCCTCTTACGATAGGCAGGGCCTTCTTGCCTCGGTCGTGTTCTTATTTCTGCAAGCCGAACTAACACATGTGATGGGTAGCTCTTTCGGGGCGACAGACTCAGTAAAACACAGGTTTGAAATAAAAATAAATCTATTAATTTAGTATATACAATAAATAAAAATTAAAAAAAGGAATTCTACGTTGTATACTTATAAAACAAAAACAAAATGAATTCTACGTTTCCGTCTGGGTCCCGCGATGAATGAATTCCCCGGCAAACGTCTATAAAAGAAAAGAAATTAATTAGTACTACTAATATACTCGC
The DNA here is from genome assembly GCF_040954645.1 of Diabrotica undecimpunctata. NCBI lineage: Eukaryota > Metazoa > Arthropoda > Insecta > Coleoptera > Chrysomelidae > Diabrotica > Diabrotica undecimpunctata. The sequence continues at coordinate 199,050 of NW_027311901.1, read as the reverse complement.
TTTCGCTTCAATTCAGCGAAAGCTCCGAATATGCTCGCAAACAAAATATTTAGCTGTGCAGACCCGCGGCAATGTTCAATACACAATGCCGACGGGTTCCGCTTGGCTAAGGACAGAGTATGATCCTGAATACGGAACTATCTCTGTCCAGAATGGCTCGCTGGTTCACTACACCAGCAAGTCAGGGAGCCTAGAGCGCTAGCTACAAGACTGTCTAATTCCGTTATTCACACGCCTTAAATAGCCGTTTGAATCCCACTACGCCGTCAGGTTGTAGAAGCGGATGCGCAAATATTGACACTCCCACGGTTCGAACTGTTAAACGATCAGAGCATCGTTACACACACACATACTCACACACGCACACACACACACGCACACACATACACACACATAAACTCTTCACCTGTCGACTTCTACCCATTAGTCGCCTCCTACGACAGGCAGGAACTTCTTGCCACGGCCGAGTTCTTATCTCTGTGAGCCGAACGGACACACACACTGACACACACACGCACGCACACACACACACAAATACACTCTTCACCTCTCGACTCCTACCCATTAGTCGCCTCTTACGAAAGGCAGGGCCTTCTTGCCACGGCCGTGTTCTTATCTCTGCAAGCCGAACGGACACACACACATACTCACACACGCACACACACACACACACGCACACAGGCACACACACACACATACACTCTTCACCTCTCGACTCCTACCTATTAGTCGCCTCTTACGACAGGGAGGGCCTTCTTGCCTCGGCCGTGTTCTTATCTCTGCAAGCCAAACATACACACACACATACTCACACACGCACACACACACGCACACACGCACACACACACATACACTCTTCACCTACTACCTACCTATTAGTCGCCTCTTACGATAGGCAGGGCCTTCTTGCCTCGGTCGTGTTCTTATATCTGCAAGCCGCACTAACACACACACATACTCACACACGCACACACACGCACACACGCACACACACATACACTCTTCACCTCCCGACTCCTACTTATTAGTCGCCCCTTAGGCAGATCATTCTTGCCTCGGCCGTATTCTTATCTCTGCAGCCAAACGGACACACACACATACACACACACTCACACACGCACACACACGCACACAGGCACACACATACACACATACACTCTTCACCTCTCGACTCCTACCCATTAGTCGCCTCTTACGACAGGCAGGGCCTTCTTGCCACGGCCGTGTTCTTATCTCTGCGAGCCGACCGCACACACACACACTCACACACACACGTACACACACACTTACACGCATACAGGCACACACGCATACACGCACACGCAAACGCACACGCACACGCACACGCACACACTCTCCACCTCTCGACTCCTATCCATTAGTCGCCTCTTAAGACAGGCAGGGCCTTCTTGCCACGGACGTATTCTTATCTCTGCAGGCCAAACGGACACACACACACACTCACACACACACACATACACTCTTAACCTCTCGACTCCTACCCATTAGTCGCCTCTTACGACATTCAGGGACTTCTTGCCACGGACGTATTCTTATCTCTCCGAGCCGAACGGACATACACACACACTCACACACACACGCACGCTCACACGCAGACACACACACGCACACACGCACACGCACACGCACACACTCTATACCTCTCGACTCCTACCTATTAGTCGCCTCTTACGACAGGCAGGGCCTTCTTGCCTCGGTCGTGTTCTTATTTCTGCAAGCCGAATTAACACACACACATACTCACACACGCACACACACACGCACACACACACACATACACTCTACACCTCCCGACTCCTACTTATTAGTCGCCCCTTACAAGAGGCAGATCCTTCTTGCCTCGGCCGTATTCTTATCTCTGCAGCCAAACGGACACACACACATACACACACACTCACACACGCACACACACGCACACAGGCACACACACACACATACACTCTTCACCTCTCGACTCCTACCCATTAGTCGCCTCTTACGACAGGCAGGGCCTTCTTGCCACGGCCGTGTTCTTATCTCTGCGAGCCGACCGCACACACACACACTCACACACACATACACACACACTTACACGCACACAGGCTCACACGCACACACGCACACGCAAACGCACACGTACACGCACACGCACACACCCTCCACCTCTCGACTCCTATCCATTAGTTGCCTCTTAAGACAGGCAGGGCCTTCTTGCCCCGGACGTATTCTTATCTCTGCAGGCCGAACGGACACACACACACTCACACACACATACATACACTCTTAACCTCTCGACTCCTACCCATTAGTCGCCTCTTACGACATTCAGGGACTTCTTGCCACGGACGTATTCTTATCTCTGCGAGCCGAACGGACATACACACACACTCACACACACACGCACGCTCACACGCAGACACACACACGCACACACGCACTCGCACTCGCACACACTCTCCACCTCTCGACTCCTACCTATTAGTCGCCTCTTACGACAGGCAGGGCCTTCTTGCCTCGGCCGTGTTCTTATCTCTGCAAGCCGAACGGACACACACACATACTTACACACGCACACACACACGCACACACGCACACACACATACACTCTTCACCTCTCGACTTCTACCTATTAGTCGCCCTTTACAACAGGTAGGGCCTTCTTGCCACAGCCATGTTCTTATCTCTGCGAGCCGAACGGACATACACACACACTCACACACACACGCACGCTCACACGAAGACACACACACGCACACACGCACACGCACACGCACACACTCTCCACCTCTCGACTCCTACCTATTAGTCGCCTCTTACGACAGGCAGGGCCTTCTTGTCTCGGCCGTGCTCTTATCTCTGCAAGCCGAACCGACACACACACATACTTACACACGCACACACACACGCACACACGTACACTCTTCACCTCTTGACTCCTACCAATTAGTCGCCTCTTACGATAGGCAGGGCCTTCTTGCCTCGGCCGTATTCTTATCTCTGCAAGCCAAACGGACATACACACATACACAAACACTCACACACGCACACACACGCACACAGGCACACATACACACACATACATTCTTCACCTCTCGACTCCTACCCATTAGTCACCTCTTACGACAGGCAGGGCCTTCTTGCCACGGCCGTGTTCTTATCTCTGCGAGCCGACCGCACACACACACACTTACACGCACACAGGCACACACGCACACACGCACACGCACACGCACACGCACACACTCTCCACCTCTCGACTCCTATCCATTAGTCGCCTCTTACGACATTCAGGGACTTCTTGCCACGGACGTATTCTTATCTCTGCAAGCTGAACGGACACACACACATACTCACACACGCGCACACACACGCACACACGCACACACACATACACTCTTTACCTCTCGACTCCTACCCATTAGTCGCCCCTTACAACAGGCAGGGCCTTCTTGCTACAGCCATGTTCTTATCTCTGCGAGCCGAACGGATATACACACACACTCACACACACACGCACGCTCACACGCAGACACACAGACGCACACACGCACACGCACACGCACACGCACACACTCTCCACCTCTCGACTCCTACCTATTAGTCGCCTCTTAGGACAGGCAGGGCCTTCTTGCCTCGGCCGTGTTCTTATCTCTGCAAGCCGAACGGACACACACACATACTCACACACGCGCACACACACGCACACACGCACACACACATACACTCTTCACCTCTCGACTCCTACATATTAGTCGCCCTTTACAACAGGCAGGGCCTTCTTGCTACAGCCATGTTCTTATCTCTGCGAGCCGAACGGACATACACACACACTCACACACACACGCACGCTCACACGCAGACACACACGCACACACGCACACGCACACGCACACACATACACTCTTCACCTCTCGACTCCTACCCATTAGTCGCATCTTACGACAGGCAGGAACTTCTTGCCACGGCCGAGTTCTTATCTCTGTGAGCCGAACGGACACACACATACATACACACACACTTACACACGCACACACAAAGGAACAAGCACACACACACACACATACACATTTTTTATCTCTCGACTCCTACCAATTAGTCGCTCCTTACAGCAAGCATGGCCTTCTTGCCACGGCCGTATTCTTATCTATGCAAGCCGAACGGACACACACACCCATACACACACACACTTACACACGCACAAACACACGCGCACACACACACACATATACTCTTCACCTCTCGACTCCTATTCATTAGTCGCCTCTTACGACAGGCAGGGACTTCTTGCCACGGCCGTGTTCTTATCTCTGCAAGCCGAACGGACACACACACACTCACACACACACACACAAACACACACACACTCACACACACACACTCACACACACACGCACACATGCACACACACACACAAATACACTCTTCACCTCTCGACTCCTACCCATTAGTCGCCTCTTACGACAGGCATGGACTTATTGCCTCGGCCGTATTCTAATCTCTGCGAGCCGAACGGGCACACACCTACTCACACACGCACACACACACACACACGCACACACATACACTCTTCACCTCTCGACTCCTACCCATTAGTCGCATCTTACGACAGGCAGGAACTTCTTGCCACGGCCGAGTTCTTATCTCTGTGAGCCGAACGGACACACACATACATACACACACACATTTACACACGCACACACAAAGGAACAAACACACACACACATACAATCTATATCTCTCGACTCCTACCAATTAGTCTCTCCTTACAGCAAGCATGGCCTTCTTGCCACGGCCGTATTCTTATCTATGCAAGTCGAACGGACACACACACCCATACACACACACACTTACACACGCACAAACACATACACACGTACACACAAACGAACACACGCACACACACGTACACTCTTCATCTCTCGACTCCTACCCATTAGTCGCTCCTTACAGCAAGCATGTCCTTCTTGCCTCGGCCGTATTCTTATCTCTGCAAGCCAAACAGACACACACACATACACACACACACTTACACACGCACACACACGCACACACGCACACACACACACATACACTCTTCACCTCTCGACTCCTAACCATTAGTCGCCTCTTACGACAGGCAGGGCCTTCTTGCCACGGCCGTGTTCTCATCTCTGTGAGCCGACCGGACACACATACACTGACACACACATACACACACACACTCACACACGCACGCACACACGCACAGACATACATACACTGTTCACCTCTCGACTCCTACCCATTATTCTTCTCTTACGACAGGCAGGGCCGTCTTGCCTCGGCCGTATTCTTATCTCTGCAAGCCAAACGGACACACACACATATACACACACACTCACACACGCACAAACACACGCACACACACACACACACATACACTCTTCACCTCTCGACTCCTATTCATTAGTTGCCTCTTACGACAGGCATGGACTTATTGCCTCGGCCGTATTCTAATCTCTGCGAGCCGAACGGACACACACATACATACACACACACACTCACACACATACACACACACTCACAAACACACACACGCACACATGCACGCACACACGCACACACACATACATTCTTCACCTCTCGACTCCTATCTATTAGTCGCCTCTTACGACAGGCAGGGCCTTCTTGCCTCGGCCGTGTTTTTATCTCTGCAAGCCGAACGGACACACACACACGCACACACACACACACAAACACACGCACACAGGCACACACACATACACTCTTCACCTCTCGACTCCTACTTATTAGTCGCCCCTTACAAGAGGCAGGGCCTTCTTGCCTCGGCCGTATTCTTATCTCTGCAAGCCAAACAGACACACACACACACACACACATACACACACACTTACACACGCACACACACCCACACACGCACACACACACATACACTCTTCACCTCTCGACTCCTACCCATTAGTCGTCCCGTACGACAGGCAGGGCCTTCTTGCCACGGCCGTGTTCTCATATCTGCGAGCTGACCGGAAACACACACACACATACACACACACACTCACACAGGCACGCACAAACGCACACACACACATACACTCTTCACCTCTCGACTTCTACCCATTATTCTCCTCTTACGATAGGCAGGGACTTCTTGCCACGGCCGTGTTCTTATCTCTGCAGGCCGAACGGACACACACACGCACACACACACACACACGCACACGCACACACTCTCCACCTCTCGACTCCTATCCATTAGTCGCCTCTTACGACAGGCCACCGCTGTTTTCTCATCTCTGCGAGCGAAGGGCACACACACATACTATAACTGGAATTCCACGCGGTGAAGTATATGAAAATTCGAGGTATGGATCGATAATTAATTTTCAACGGAAGATTTAAGCACCGTCTAATTTGTTTACGGGATACAATAGTTTTTTTTTAAAGATTATTTGCTGTTAGTTTTTATTTTCATATTTACAAATACTTTAACAGTTTTTTTTTAAAGATTATTTGCGGTTTATTTTATTAATTAAATATTTACACATACCTATTTTAATTTTGTAAACTGCGTCTAAGGGGGGGTTATATATTTGAGATTTATTTTTTTATATTAATTTCTGCGCACGCACTTGAGCTCACGTGGTGTCCTATTTGCGGTAATTATTTTTTTTTGGTTGGTATTGAACCGCACACCCCTTAGCGTCCGGTACTTTTTATACGTCTTACCTTTCATTTTGTTCTGTTAAATAGAAATAACTTATGAATTTTTGTTAGGCAAGTAGAAGCCGCATTTTTATATTAATTTTTTATTAAGCCTATGGTAAAGTTAAATAATATTGTAATATGCATTTATTTTCAACTATCTTGGGAATCTATTTATTAAAATTGACTAAATTCTAATCTGACAATTTCATTTATTTTTTTTTATTTATTCAGGTTGTATACTGTTACTTAGTATTTTAGTAGTAAACCTATTGGTAAGTTGGTGGTTTATTGAATAGTAACGTAGGGAAGGCTGTGGGCCAATTTACCTGGCGCCCCTGATATAACTTCGGATTTTTTTTTGTTTTGTGGACCGCACGACCATCTCCACTGTTTTGTCTAGCCGCGAGCCATTCCCAGACTGTCACCGTATAGTACTTTTCTTTCGGGGTGTACGTCTGATTTATATTTGGTTCATTTTGTAATTTTTTTATATAGATTCGGTTTTGTACGCCACAATACACTCACACACACACAAACACGCACACACGCACACACACATACATTCTTCACCTCTCGACTCCTACCCATTAGTCGCCTCTTACGACAGGCAGGGCCTTCTTGCCACGGCCGTGTTCTCATCTCTGCGAGCCGATCGGACACACACACACTGACACACACACATACACACACACACTCACACACGCACGCACACACGCACAGACACACATACACTCTTTACCTCTCGACTCCTACCCATTATTCTCCTCTTACGACAGGCAGGGAATTCTTGCCACGGCCGTGTTCTTATCTCTGCAACCCGAACGGACACACACACATACTCACACACGCACACACACACGCACACACGCACACACACATACACTATTCACCTCTCGACTCCTACCTATTAGTCGCCCCTTACAAGAGGCAGGGCCTTCTTGCATAGGCCGTATTCTTATATCTGCAAGCCAAACAGTCACACACACATACTCACACACTTACACACGCACACACACGCACACACGCACACACACACACACATACCCTCTTCACCTCTCGACTCTTACCCATTAGTCGCCTCTTACGACAGGCAGGGCCTTCTTGACACGGCCGTGTTCTCATTTCTGCGAGCCGACCTGACATACACACACGCATACACAAACACACGCACACAGGCACACACACACACACGCACACGTAGACGCACACGCACACACTCTCCAACTCTCGACTCCTATCCATTAGTCGCCTCTTAAGACAGACAGGGCCCTCTTGCCACGGACGTATTCTTATCTCTGCGAGCCGAACAGATACACACACACTCACACACATACGCACACACGCATACACACACGCACACACGCACACACGCACGCACACATACACTCTTCACCCCTTGACTCCTACCCATTAGTCGCCCCTTACGACAGGCATGGTCTTCTTGCCACCGCTGTTTTCTTATCTCTGCGAGCCGAAGGGACACACACACACATACACATACACACTCACACACACACACACGCACACAGGCACACACACATACACTCTTCACCTCTCGACTCCTACTTATTAGTCGCCCCTTAAAAAAGGCAAGGCCTTCATGCCTCGGCCGTATTCTTATCTCTGCAAGCCAAACAGACACACACACACACATACACACACACTTACACACGCACACACACGCACACACGCACACACACACACACATACACTCTTCACCTCTCGACTCCTACCCATTAGTCGTCTTTTACGACAGGCAGGCACTACTTGCCAAAGCTGAGTTCTTATCTCTGTAAGCCGAACGGACACACACACTCACACACACACGAACGCACACACGCACACACACGCACACACACACACACAAATACACTCTTCACCTCTCGACTCCTACCCATTAGTCGCCTCTTACGACAGGCATGTCCTTCTTGCCTCGGCCGTATTTTTATCTCTGCAAGCCGAACGGACACACACACACACACGCACACACACACACGCACACACAAACACACGCACACAGGCACACACACATACACTCTTCACCTCTCGACTCCTACTTATTAGTCGTCCCTTACAAAAGGCAAGGCCTTCTTGCCTCGGCCGTATTTTTATCTCTGCAAGCCAAACAGACACACACACATACACACACACTTACACACGCACACACACGCACACACTCACACACACACATACACTCTTCACCTCTCGACTCCTACCCATTAGTCGCCCCTTACGACAGGCATGGCCTTCTTGCCACCGCTGTTTTCTTATCTCTGCGAGCGAAGGGACACACACACATACACACACACTCACACACACACGCACACGCACACACTCTCCACCTCTTGACTCCTATCCATTAGTCGCCTCTTACGACAGGCATGGCCTTCTTGCCACCGCTGTTTTCTTATCTCTGCGAGCGAAGAGACACACACACACTTACACACACACTCACACACACACGCACACACGCACGCACACACGCACACACTCATACACTCACACACACACATACATTCTTCAGCTCTCGACTCCTACCTATTAGTCGCCTCTTACGACAGGCAGGGCCTTCTTCCTCGGCCGTGTTCTTATCTCTGCAAGCCGAACGGACACACACACATACTCACACACGCACACACACACGCACACACGCACACACACAAATACACTCCTCACCTCTCGACTCCTACCTATTAGTCGCCTCTTACGTTAGGCAGGGCCTTCTTGCCTCGGTCGTGTTCTTATCTCTGCAAGCCGAACTAACACACACTCATACTCACACACGCACACACACGCACACACGCACACACACACATACACTCTTCACCTCTCGACTCCTACTTATTAGTCGCCCACTCTTCACCTCTCGACTCCTACCCATTAGTCGCCCGGTACGATTTGCATGGCCTTTTTGCCACGGCTGTTTGCTTATCTCTGCGAGCCGAAGGGACACACACACATACACACACACACACTCACAAACACACACACACGCACGCATACACGCACACACACATACACTCACACACACACAAACACGCACACACGCACACACACATACATTCTTCACCTCTCGACTCCTACCTATTAGTCGCCTCTTACGACAGGCAGGGCCTTCTTGCCTCGGCCGTGTTCTTATCTCTGCGAGCCGACCGCACACACACACACACTCACACACACACATACACACACACTTACACGCACACAGGCTCACACGCACACATGCACACGCACACGCACACGCACACGCACACACTCTCCACCTCTTGACTCCTATCCATTAGTCGCCTCTTAAGACAGGCAGGGCCTTCTTGCCACGGACGTATTCTTATCTCTGCAAGCCAAACGGACACACACACATACTCACACACGCACACACACACGCACACACGCACACACACAAATACACTCCTCACCTCTCGACTCCTACCTATTAGTCGCCTCTTACGTTAGGCAGGGCCTTCTTGCCTCGGTCGTGTTCTTATCTCTGCAAGCCGAACTAACACACATTCATACTCACACACGCACACACACGCACACACGCACACACACACATACACTCTTCACCTCTCGACCCTACTTATTAGTCGCCCACTCTTCACCTCTCGACTCCTACCCATTAGTCGCCCGGTACGATTTGCATGGCCTTCTTGCCACGGCTGTTTGCTTATCTCTGCGAGCCGAACGGACACACACACACTCACACACACACACGCACACACGCACGCACACACGCACACACTCATACACTCACACACACACATACATTCTTCACCTCTCGACTCCTACCTATTAGTCGCCTCTTACGACAGGCAGGGCCTTCTTGCCTCGGCCGTGTTCTTATCTCTGCAAGCCGAACGGACACACACACATACTCACACACGCACACACACACGCACACACGCACACACACACACATACACTCTTCACCTCTCGACTCCTATCTATTAGTCGCCTCTTACGATAGGCAGGGCCTTTTTGTCTCGGTCGTGTTCTTATTTCTACAAGCCAAACTAACACACACACATACTCACACAAGCACACACACACGCCCACACGCACACACACACATACACTCTTCACCTCCCGACTCCTACTTATTAGTCGCCCCTTACAAGAGGCAGATCCTTCTTGCCTCGGTCGTATTCTTATCTCTGCAAGCCAAACGGACACAGACACATACACACACGCATACAGGCACACACACACACATACACTCTTCACCCCTCAACTCCTACCCATTAGTCGCCTCTTACGACAGGCAGGGCCTTCTTGCCACGGCCGTGTTCCTATCTCTGCGAGCCGACCGCACACACACACACACACACACATACATACACACTTACACGCACACAGGCACACACGCACACATGCACACGCACACGCACACGCACACGCACACGCACACACTCTCCACCTCTCGACTCCTATCCATTAGTCGCCTTTTAAGACAGGCAGGGCCTTCTTGCCACGGACGTATTCTTATCTCTGCGGGCCGAACGGACACACACACACTCACACACACACACACACACATACACTCTTAACGTCTCGACTCCTACCCATTAGTCGCCTCTTACGATATTCAGGGACTTCTTGCCACGGACGTATTTGCAAGCCAAGCGGACACACACATACTCACACACGCGCACACACACGCACACACGCACACACACATACACTCTTCACCTCTCGACTCCTACCTATTAGTCGCCCCTTACAACAGGCAGGGCCTTCCTGCCACAGCCATGTTCTTATCTCTGCGAGCCGAACGGACATACACACACACTCACACACACACGCACGCTCACACGCAGACACACACACGCACACACTCACACACACACGCACACTCACACACTCTCCACCTCTCGACTCCTACCTATTAGTCGCCTCTTACGAGAGGCAGGGCCTTCTTGCCTCGGCCGTGTTCTTATCTCTGCAAGCCGAACGGACACACACATATACTCACACACTCACACACACACGCACACACGCACACACACATACACTCTTCAAATCTCGACTCCTACCTATAAGTCGCCTCTTACGATAGGCAGGGCCTTCTTGCCTCGGTCGTGTTCTTATTTCTGCAAGCCGAACTAACACATGTGATGGGTAGCTCTTTCGGGGCGACAGACTCAGTAAAACACAGGTTCGAAATAAAAATAAATCTATTAATTTAGTATATACAATAAATAAAAATTAAAAAAAGGAATTCTACGTTGTATACTTATAAAACAAAAACAAAATGAATTCTACGTTTCCGTCTGGGTCCCGCGATGAATGAATTCCCCGGCAAACGTCTATAAAAGAAAAGAAATTAATTAGTACTACTAATATACTCGCTTTCGCTTCAATTCAGCGAAAGCTCCGAATATGCTCGCAAACAAAATATTTAGCTGTGCAGACCCGCGGCAATGTTCAATACACAATGCCGACGGGTTCCGCTTGGCTAAGGACAGAGTATGATCCTCAATACGGAAATCTCTGTCCCGGTTGGTTCTGTGCAGATCCACGGTAATGCTCAATACGCAATACCGATGGGTTTCGCTTGGTTAGGGACAGAGTATGATCCTCAATACGGAACTATCTCTGTCCAGAATGGCTCGCTGGTTCACTACACCAGCAAGTCAGGAAGCCTAGAGCGCTAGCTACAAGACTGTCTAATTCCGCTATTCACACGCCTTAAATAGCCGTTTGAATCCCACTACGCCGTCAGGTTGTAGAAGCGGATGCGCAAATATTGACACTCCCACGGTTCGAACTGTTAAACGATCAGAGCATCGTTACACACACACATACTCACACACGCACACACACACACGCACACACATACACACACATGAACTCTTCACCTGTCGACTCCTACCCATTAGTCGCCTCCTACGACAGGCAGGAACTTCTTGCCACGGCCGAGTTCTTATCTCTGTGAGCCGAACGGACACACACACTGACACACACACGCACACACACACACACACACAAATACACTCTTCACCTCTCGACTCCTACCCATTAGTCGCCTCTTACGAAAGGCAGGGCCTTCTTGCCACGGCCGTGTTCTTATCTCTGCAAGCCGAACGGACACACACACATACTCACACACGCACACACACACACACACGCACACAGGCACACACACACACATACACTCTTCACCTCTCGACTCCTACCTATTAGTCGCCTCTTACGACAGGCAGGGCCTTCTTGCCTCGGTTGTGTTCTTATCTCTGCAAGCCCAACATACACACACACATACTCACACACGCACACACACACGCACACACGCACACACACACACATACACTCTTCACCTCTCGACTCCTACCTATTAGTCGCCTCTTACGATAGGCAGGGCCTTCTTGCCTCGGTCGTGTTCTTATTTCTGCAAGCCGCACTAACACACACACATACTCACACACGCACACACACACGCACACACGCACACACACATACACTCTTCACCTCCCGACTCCTACTTATTAGTCGCCCCTTACAAGAGGCAGATCATTCTTGCCTCGGCCGTATTCTTATCTCTGCAGCCAAACAGACACACACACATACACACACACTCACACACGCACACACACGCACACAGGCACACACATACACACATACACTCTTCACCTCTCGACTCCTACCCATTAGTCGCCTCTTACGACAGGCAGGGCCTTCTTGCCACGGCCGTGTTCTTATCTCTGCGAGCCGACCGCACACACACACACTCACACACACACATACACACACACTTACACGCATACAGGCACACACGCATACACGCACACGCAAACGCACACGCACACGCACACGCACACGCACACACTCTCCACCTCTCGACTCCTATCCATTAGTCGCCTTTTAAGACAGGCAGGGCCTTCTTGCCACGGACGTATTCTTATCTCTGCGGGCCGAACGGACACACACACACTCACACACACACACACACATACACTCTTAACCTCTCGACTCCTACCCATTAGTCGCCTCTTACGATATTCAGGGACTTCTTGCCACGGACGTATTTGCAAGCCAAGCGGACACACACATACTCACACACGCGCACACACACGCACACACGCACACACACATACACTCTTCACCTCTCGACTCCTACCTATTAGTCGCCCCTTACAACAGGCAGGGCCTTCTTGCCACAGCCATGTTCTTATCTCTGCGAGCCGAACGGACATACACACACACTCACACACACACGCACGCTCACACGCAGACACACACACGCACACACTCACACACACACGCACACTCACACACTCTCCACCTCTCGACTCCTACCTATTAGTCGCCTCTTACGACAGGCAGGGCCTTCTTGCCTCGGCCGTGTTCTTATCTCTGCAAGCCGAACGGACACACACATATACTCACACACTCACACACACACGCACACACGCACACACACATACACTCTTCACATCTCGACTCCTACCTATAAGTCGCCTCTTACGATAGGCAGGGCCTTCTTGCCTCGGTCGTGTTCTTATTTCTGCAAGCCGAACTAACACATGTGATGGGTAGCTCTTTCGGGGCGACAGACTCAGTAAAACACAGGTTTGAAATAAAAATAAATCTATTAATTTAGTATATACAATAAATAAAAATTAAAAAAAGGAATTCTACGTTGTATACTTATAAAACAAAAACAAAATGAATTCTACGTTTCCGTCTGGGTCCCGCGATGAATGAATTCCCCGGCAAACGTCTATAAAAGAAAAGAAATTAATTAGTACTACTAATATACTCGCTTTCGCTTCAATTCAGCGAAAGCTCCGAATATGCTCGCAAACAAAATATTTAGCTGTGCAGACCCGCGGCAATGTTCAATACACAATGCCGACGGGTTCCGCTTGGCTAAGGACAGAGTATGATCCTCAATACGGAAATCTCTGTCCCGGTTGGTTCTGTGCAGATCCACGGTAATGCTCAATACGCAATACCGATGGGTTTCGCTTGGTTAGGGACAGAGTATGATCCTCAATACGGAACTATCTCTGTCCAGAATGGCTCGCTGGTTCACTACACCAGCAAGTCAGGGAGCCTAGAGCGCTAGCTACAAGACTGTCTAATTCCGCTATTCACACGCCTTAAATAGCCGTTTGAATCCCACTACGCCGTCAGGTTGTAGAAGCGGATGCGCAAATATTGACACTCCCACGGTTCGAACTGTTAAACGATCAGAGCATCGTTACACACACACACATACTCACACACGCACACACACACACGCACACACATACACACACATAAACTCTTCACCTGTCGACTCCTACCCATTAGTCGCCTCCTACGACAGGCAGGAACTTCTTGCCACGGCCGAGTTCTTATCTCTGTGAGCCGAACGGACACACACACTGACACACACACGCACACACACACACACACACACACAAATACACTCTTCACCTCTCGACTCCTACCCATTAGTCGCCTCTTACGAAAGGCAGGGCCTTCTTGCCACGGCCGTGTTCTTATCTCTGCAAGCCGAACGGACACACACACATACTCACACACGCACACACACACACACACGCACACAGGCACACACACACATACACTCTTCACCTCTCGACTCCTACCTATTAGTCGCCTCTTACGACAGGCAGGGCCTTCTTGCCTCGGTTGTGTTCTTATCTCTGCAAGCCCAACATACACCCACACATACTCACACACGCACACACACACGCACACACGCACACACACACACATACACTCTTCACCTCTCGACTCCTACCTATTAGTCGCCTCTTACGATAGGCAGGGCCTTCTTGCCTCGGTCGTGTTCTTATTTCTGCAAGCCGCACTAACACACACACATACTCACACACGCACACACACACGCACACACGCACACACACACATACACTCTTCACCTCCCGACTCCTACTTATTAGTCGCCCCTTACAAGAGGCAGATCATTCTTGCCTCGGCCGTATTCTTATCTCTGCAGCCAAACAGACACACACACATACACACACACTCACACACGCACACACACGCACACAGGCACACACATACACACATACACTCTTCACCTCTCGACTCCTACCCATTAGTCGCCTCTTACGACAGGCAGGGCCTTCTTGCCACGGCCGTGTTCTTATCTCTGCGAGCCGACCGCACACACACACACTCACACACACACATACACACACACTTACACGCATACAGGCACACACGCATACACGCACACGCAAACGCACACGCACACGCACACGCACACGCACACACTCTCCACCTCTCGACTCCTATCCATTAGTCGCCTCTTAAGACAGGCAGGGCCTTCTTGCCACGGACGTATTCTTATCTCTGCAGGCCAAACGGACACACACACACTCACACACACACACACATACACTCTTAACCTCTCGACTCCTACCCATTAGTCGCCTCTTACGACAGGCAGGGCCTTCTTGCCACGGCCGTGTTCTTATCTCTGCGAGCCGACCGCACACACACACACTCACACACACACATACACACACACTTACACGCATACAGGCACACACGCATACACGCACACGCAAACGCACACGCACACGCACACGCACACGCACACACTCTCCACCTCTCGACTCCTATCCATTAGTCGCCTCTTACGACATTCAGGGACTTCTTGCCACGGACGTATTCTTATCTCTGCGAGCCGAACGGACATACACACACACTCACACACACACGCACGCTCACACGCAGACACACACACGCACACACGCACACGCACACGCACACGCACACACTCTATACCTCTCGACTCCTACCTATTAGTCGCCTCTTACGACAGGCAGGGCCTTCTTGCCTCGGTCGTGTTCTTATTTCTGCAAGCCGAATTAACACACACACATACTCACACACGCACACACACACGCACACACACACACATACACTCTACACCTCCCGACTCCTACTTATTAGTCGCCCCTTACAAGAGGCAGATCCTTCTTGCCTCGGCCGTATTCTTATCTCTGCAGCCAAACGGACACACACACATACACACACACTCACACACGCACACACACGCACACAGGCACACACACACACACATACACTCTTCACCTCTCGACTCCTACCCATTAGTCGCCTCTTACGACAGGCAGGGCCTTCTTGCCACGGCCGTGTTCTTATCTCTGCGAGCCGACCGCACACACACACACTCACACACACATACACACACACTTACACGCACACAGGCACACACGCACACACGCACACGCAAACGCACACGTACACGCACACGCACACACCCTCCACCTCTCGACTCCTATCCATTAGTCGCCTCTTAAGACAGGCAGGGCCTTCTTGCCCCGGACGTATTCTTATCTCTGCAGGCCGAACGAACACACACACACTCACACACACATACATACACTCTTAACCTCTCGACTCCTACCCATTAGTCGCCTCTTACGACATTCAGGGACTTCTTGCCACGGACGTATTCTTATCTCTGCGAGCCGAACGGACATACACACACACTCACACACACACGCACGCTCACACGCAGACACACACACGCACACACGCACACGCACTCGCACTCGCACACACTCTCCACCCCTCGACTCCTACCTATTAGTCGCCTCTTACGACAGGCAGGGCCTTCTTGCCTCGGCCGTGTTCTTATCTCTGCAAGCCGAACGGACACACACACATACTTACACACGCACACACACACGCACACACGCACACACGCACACACACATACACTCTTCACCTCTCGACTTCTACCTATTAGTCGCCCTTTACAACAGGTAGGGCCTTCTTGCCACAGCCATGTTCTTATCTCTGCGAGCCGAACGGACATACACACACACTCACACACACACGCACGCTCACACGAAGACACACACACGCACACACGCACACGCACACGCACACACTCTCCACCTCTCGACTCCTACCTATTAGTTGCCTCTTACGACAGGCAGGCCCTTCTTGTCTCGGCCGTGCTCTTATCTCTGCAAGCCGAACCGACACACACACATACTTACACACGCACACACACACGCACACACGTACACTCTTCACCTCTTGACTCCTACCAATTAGTCGCCTCTTACGATAGGCAGGGCCTTCTTGCCTCGGCCGTATTCTTATCTCTGCAAGCCAAACGGACATACACACATACACAAACACTCACACACGCACACACACGCACACAGGCACACACACACACACACATACATTCTTCACCTCTCGACTCCTACCCATTAGTCGCCTCTTACGACAGGCAGGGCCTTCTTGCCACGGCCGTGTTCTTATCTCTGCGAGCCGACCGCACACACACACACTTACACGCACACAGGCACACACGCACACACGCACACGCACACGCACACGCACACACTCTCCTCCTCTCGACTCCTATCCATTAGTCGCCTCTTACGACATTCAGGGACTTCTTGCCACGGACGTATTCTTATCTCTGCAAGCCGAACGGACACACACACATACTCACACACGCGCACACACACGCACACACGCACACACACATACACTCTTTACCTCTCGACTCCTACCCATTAGTCGCCCCTTACAACAGGCAGGGCCTTCTTGCTACAGCCATGTTCTTATCTCTGCGAGCCGAACGGATATACACACACACTCACACACACACGCACGCTCACACGCAGACACACAGACGCACACACGCACACGCACACGCACACGCACACACTCTCCACCTCTCGACTCCTACCTATTAGTCGCCTCTTAGGACAGGCAGGGCCTTCTTGCCTCGGCCGTGTTCTTATCTCTGCAAGCCGAACGGACACACACACATACTCACACACACACACGCACACACATACACTCTTAACCTCTCGACTCCTACCCATTAGTCGCCTCTTACGACATTCAGAGACTTCTTGCCACGGACGTATTCTTCCCTCTGCAAGCCGAACGGACACACACACATACTCACACACGCGCACACACACGCACACACGCACACACACATACACTCTTCACCTCTCGACTCCTACCTATTAGTCGCCCTTTACAACAGGCAGGGCCTTCTTGCTACAGCCATGTTCTTATCTCTGCGAGCCGAACGGACATACACACACACTCACACACACACGCACGCTCACACGCAGACACACACGCACACACGCACACGCACACGCACACACATACACTCTTCACCTCTCGACTCCTACCCATTAGTCGCATCTTACGACAGGCAGGAACTTCTTGCCACGGCCGAGTTCTTATCTCTGTGAGCCGAACGGACACACACATACATACACACACACTTACACACGCACACACAAAGGAACAAACACACACACACACATACACATTTTTTATCTCTCGACTCCTACCAATTAGTCGCTCCTTACAGCAAGCATGGCCTTCTTGCCACGGCCGTATTCTTATCTATGCAAGCCGAACGGACACACACACCCATACACACACACACTTACACACGCACAAACACACGCGCACACACACACACACATATACTCTTCACCTCTCGACTCCTATTCATTAGTCGCCTCTTACGACAGGCAGGGACTTCTTGCTACGGCCGTGTTCTTATCTCTGCAAGCCGAACGGACACACACACACTCACACACACACACACACACACACTCACACACACACACTCACACACACACGCACACATGCACACACACACACACAAATACACTCTTCACCTCTCGACTCCTACCCATTAGTCGCCTCTTACCACAGGCATGGACTTATTGCCTCGGCCGTATTCTAATCTCTGCGAGCCGAACGGACACACACCTACTCACACACGCACACACACACACACACGCACACACACATACACTCTTCACCTCTCGACTCCTACCCATTAGTCGCATCTTACGACAGGCAGGAACTTCTTGCCACGGCCGAGTTCTTATCTCTGTGAGCCGAACGGACACACACATACATACACACACACACTTACACACGCACACACAAAGGAACAAACACACACACACATACAATCTATATCTCTCGACTCCTACCAATTAGTCTCTCCTTACAGCAAGCATGGCCTTCTTGCCACGGCCGTATTCTTATCTGTGCAAGTCGAACGGACACACACACCCATACACACACACACTTACACACGCACAAACACATACACACGTACACACAAACGAACACACGCACACACACGTACACTCTTCATCTCTCGTCTCCTACCCATTAGTCGCTCCTTACAGCAAGCATGGCCTTCTTGCCTCGGCCGTATTCTTATCTCTGCAAGCCAAACAGACACACACACATACACACACACACTTACACACGCACACACACGCACACACGCACACACACACACACATACACTCTTCACCTCTCGACTCCTAACCATTAGTCGCCTCTTACGACAGGCAGGGCCTTCTTGCCACAGCCGTGTTCTCATCTCTGTGAGCCGACCGGACACACATACACTGACACACACATACACACACACACTTACACACGCACGCACACACGCACAGACATACATACACTCTTCACCTCTCGACTCCTACCCATTATTCTTCTCTTACGACAGGCAGGGCCTTCTTGCCTCGGCCGTATTCTTATCTCTGCAAGCCAAACGGACACACACACATATACACACACACTCACACACGCACAAACACACGCACACACACACACACACACACACATACACTCTTCACCTCTCGACTCCTATTCATTAGTCGCCTCTTACGACAGGCATGGACTTATTGCCTCGGCCGTATTCTAATCTCTGCGAGCCGAACGGACACACACATACATACACACACACACACTTACACACATACACACACACACACACTCACAAACACACACACACGCACACATGCACGCACACACGCACACACACATACATTCTTCACCTCTCGACACCTATCTATTAGTCGCCTCTTACGACAGGCAGGGCCTTCTTGCCTCGGCCGTGTTCTTATCTCTGCAAGCCGAACGGACACACACACACGCACACACACACACACACACAAACACACGCACACAGGCACACACACATACACTCTTCACCTCTCGACTCCTACTTATTAGTGCCCCTTACAAGAGGCAGGGCCTTCTTGCCTCGGCCGTATTCTTATCTCTGCAAGCCAAACAGACACACACACACACATACACACACACTTACACACGCACACACACCCACACACGCACACACACACATACACTCTTCACCTCTCGACTCCTACCCATTAGTCGTCCCGTACGACAGGCAGGGCCTTCTTGCCACGGCCGTGTTCTCATATCTGCGAGCTGACCGGAAACACACACACTGACACACACACATACACACACACACTCACACAGGCACGCACAAACGCACACACACACACATACACTCTTCACCTCTCGACTTCTACCCATTATTCTCCTCTTGCGATAGGCAGGGACTTCTTGCCACGGCCGTGTTCTTATCTCTGCAGGCCGAACGGACACACACACGCACACACACACACACGCACACGCACACACTCTCCACCTCTCGACTCCTATCCATTAGTCGCCTCTTACGACAGGCCACCGCTGTTTTCTCATCTCTGCGAGCGAAGGGCACACACACATACTATAACTGGAATTCCACGCGGTGAAGTATATGAAAATTCGAGGTATGGATCGATAATTAATTTTCAACGGAAGATTTAAGCACCGTCTAATTTGTTTGCGGGATACAATAGTTTTTTTTTAAATATTATTTGCTGTTAGTTTTTATTTTCATATTTACAAATACTTTAACAGTTTTTTTTTAAGATTATTTGCGGTTTATTTTATTAATTAAATATTTACACATACCTATTTTAATTTTGTAAACTGCGTCTAAGGGGGGGTTATATATTTGAGATTTATTTTTTTATATTATTTTCTGCGCACGCACTTGAGCTCACGTGGTGTCCTATTTGCGGTAATTATTTTTTTTTTGGTTGGTATTGAACCGCACACCCCTTAGCGTCCGGTACTTTTTATACGTCTTACCTTTCATTTTGTTCTGTTAAATAGAAATAACATGAATTTTTGTTAGGCAAGTAGAAGCCGCATTTTTATATTATTTTTTTATTAAGCCTATGGTAAAGTTAAATAATATTGTAATATGTATTTATTTTCAACTATCTTGGGAATCTATTTATTAAAATTGACTAAATTCTAATCTGACAATTTCATTTATTTTTTTTTATTTATTCAGGTTGTATACTGTTACTTAGTATTTTAGTAGTAAATCTATTGGTAAGTTGGTGGTTTATTGAATAGTAACGTAGGGAAGGCTGTGGGCCAATTTACCTGGCGCCCCTGATATAACTTCGGATTTTTTTTTGTTTTGTGGACCGCACGACCATCTCCACTGTTTTGTCTAGCCGCGAGCCATTCCCAGACTGTCACCGTATAGTACTTTTCTTTCGGGGTGTACGTCTGATTTATATTTGGTACAATTTGTAATTTTTTTATATAGATTCGGTTTTGTACGCCACATATTTTGGCGCCCAACGTGGGGCCCTTAATTAATTAACCTTTTTTTGTCAACCCCTTGTGTAGATTCCTCTTAATTAGTTAACCTAACGTGTTTGGGCTTTAATTGACTAACTTTGATTTATTTACTTTACCACTGGTTTTGCACTTAGTAGTAGTCTTAGAACTTCGTGTTTAGTGGAAGTGTATGCCAAGAAGTGCTTACTAGTTTTTTTTTGTGTGACGTGAAGTTGGAAGAAGCCAAAAATGGAACTTAAAAGAAGATACTTTGAAGTGGTGTTGTGGAACTTAGAAGAATTATGGATATATTAGGACTTTGAAATATTTCTATTTCAGTTGGAGTTCAAATTTATTTTTTTGAGAAGTTGGACTTCGAAATTCTACATTGTGGTTTAACTTACTTATGTTAGGGAATGTAAAATCTTTTTTTGAGATTATGTTGTGACTTGTAATTTGTTCTGAAACAATGAAATTTTGAAAATCTTTTGTGAAATTTTATAGATTGAATAAAGCGACTATTACTTTTATTTTGCTTTTGGTTTGCTCCCATTAATAAAGTAAACTGTACCTGTGTGTTAATATTTTTACTTATATCTTGATTTTGTTTGAATATTTGCTCCTTTCGGTTGATACATTTTTTTTTAAATTCTGAACTTTGGCAAGATGGTGCGAAAACTTGTACCCAACTACTTAAGGAAAGAGGAACTGGAATATGAACTCAAAATTCGTGGAGTGTCTACTGGCACTGTTGAGTCTATGAGGTCTAGTCTGTCTGATGCACTTAGTCGTGAGGCAGCAAATGAAAGCTTTAGATATCCTGAGCACCCATTCACCTTTTCACAGGATAAAACTGCAATCGAGACTAAACTTGCAGAGCTGAATACGGCTGTTGGAAAGTTTGCCGGAACTCCTACTTGTGCTGAGTCCTTGAGATTGCGGACACAGATTAACCATGTCTTGGGGAGAATTGATCTTATGGTATTGCCAACAGGTGATGATGCAGACGCAGCCCAGGTTGTTAAGTCAGACTTTCTTGCTGAGATTTTGAAGTTGTCACAGGATTTACATGATAAGCAGCATCCAATCGGATCTGGTTCGGTACCAGTAGCGCTCGATGTGATTTCGGTTTTAAATCAGTCTTTTCAGGCAGGGGTAGGACAAGTTCATGCTTCTTCTCCTGGAGCAATGTCACAAGCTGGTAATAATGTTCTTTCAGGGTCTGTCTCTAGTTTTTCTTCTGGGATGATACTTCCCCATAAATGGGGAATAGAAAAGTTTTCAGGTTCTGCTAGGGGTATGTCTATTTCTGCATTTTTTGAGATGGTGAATGAATTGAGTCTCGCTCGTCATGTACCAGATAGTATACTTTTGGAATCAGGTATAGATTTATTTTCGGATAAAGCCTATCAGTTTTATAAAGATGTTCGTCTACGTGTAGGGAGTTGGGCTGAATTAGTTGAAGAGTTTCGTAGGGAGTACCTGTCAGCTCACCATGGGGAAGCGCTTTTTGAAGAGCTTCGGAGGAGAACTCAGCATTCGTCTGAGACTATTGGAGTTTACTTGGCAATAATGAATAGTTACTTTAATCGCTTGCGTTGTCATGTTCCAGAGGAAGTTAAATTGTCTATAGTTATTAGGAATTTGCATCGGTTCTATCAAGATAGATTACGTGATCCTTTGCCAGGTACCTTGGAGGAACTTCGTGTTCTATGTCGCAGTATGGAGGAAAGACGTGATTGTATTAGGAACTATGTTGAACCGAATAGTAGGAAAATGAATACTTTGGAAAAGGACCTAGCTTATATCAGTGTGGATGCTGAAAGTTTTAGTAGTGTTAGTGAGGGTCCTGTTGCTTCATCTGAATCGGAGTCGGCTAGAGGAAAGTTTAGGACTTTAATCTGTTATCGTTGTAATAAGTCAGGCCATAAGGCAGTAGGGTGTCTAATGAAGAAGGAGGCTGTTCACTGTTTTAAGTGTAAGAAAGAAGGGTTTACAGTCAGAACTTGTCCTTCGTGTAATTCGGGAAACGGAAGGAAGCGCACCTAACTGGTCGAAGAGGTGTTGCCGACGTTGACTCGACCAACCTACGTCCTATTTTAGACTTTATTTTACATCATTCCGAAGGAGATGAACGTCCATATTTGAAAGTTAAAGTCTTAGGAAAGGAAATTTTGGGATTATTGGATTCTGGTGCTTCAAAGACCATTGTAGGAAGAACTGGTTGGAAATTTTTACAAAACTTGGGTTTAGAGTTGTATACTTCGAAGAAGACCGTTTGTAGAGTGGCGAATGGTCAGATGTGTGAATCGTTGGGGGA
The DNA here is from genome assembly GCF_040954645.1 of Diabrotica undecimpunctata. Lineage (NCBI taxonomy): Eukaryota > Metazoa > Arthropoda > Insecta > Coleoptera > Chrysomelidae > Diabrotica > Diabrotica undecimpunctata. Next base: position 174,578 of record NW_027311901.1, on the reverse strand, counting down.
ATGTTTAGTACCTTTCATGGTTAGGGATCGCTTGCGTGTCTTGCCAGTATTAGTTATTTTGGACGTACCGCACATTCTGATTTTAGGATCTGATTTTTGGCGTGTTATGGGTATCGTTCCAGATTTGAGGCATAACGAATGGTATTTTTCGGACGCTCCAGCAATGGTAGGTTCAGTGGATCATCTCCGAGGTCAAACTATTTTGACCGATGCAGAGAAGTCGCAATTGGAGGAAGTTATTAATAGAAGTCGTGAACTAATGGGCACTTCTCTTGGTTGTACTGATGTCACTGAGCATGTGATTGTTTGTAAATCTGCACCCATAAAACAACGTTACCATCCTGTATCCCCAGTAATCCAAAGCCATATTGATAAAGAGCTAGAAGATATGTTGGCGAAAGGAGTAGTGGAGCGATCGAATAGTGCTTGGTCGTCCCCGATTCTCTTGGTGAAGAAAAAGGTTCCAGAAGGTGAAGAACCAAAATGGAGGTTCTGCGTAGACTATCGAAAGCTCAATGCCGTAACAGAGAGAGATGGCTACCCATTACCGTACATCTCTAATATTTTAAATAAATTGAAGAACGCGCATTATCTTTCCACCATAGACATTAAGTCGGCGTATTGGCAGGTACCTGTTGCTAAGGCTTCCAGGCCTTATACTGCTTTTACGGTTCCTGGTCGAGGTCTTTTTCAGTTTTGCAGAATGCCTTTTGGATTACATAATGCCCCGGCTACATGGCAGAGGTTGATAGATCGTGTCCTCGGTCCGGAGTTGGAACCCTATGTTTTTACTTACTTGGATGACGTGGTCATCGTGACAAAGTCTATTGAAGAACATGTAAGGATCTTAGAGGAAGTCTTTAGACGCTTGAGAGAAGCTAAGTTAACCGTTAGCTGGGATAAATGTCAATTTTGTAGACCGGAACTAAAGTATTTGGGTCATGTGGTTGATAGGAATGGACTACATGTTGATGGTGATAAGGTCAAGGCTATGCTACGTATCCCAACACCCACATCCGTCAAGGAAGTTCGTAGCATCATAGGCACATTTTCCTGGTATCGAAGATTTATTCCTTCCTTTGCGACACTACTAGCTCCAATTACAGCGATATTGAAGAAAGGAAGAAAATTCAATTGGACCCCGAGTTGTGAAGAATCTTTTCAGAAAATAAAAGAATGTCTAGTTTCTGCTCCGATACTTAATTGTCCTGACTACAATTTGCCTTTTGTTGTCCAATGTGATGCCTCAGGATATGGAGTGGGCGCCGTGTTATTGCAGCCAGGCCCGGATGGTGACGAAGTAATTAGTTTCCTGAGCAGATCACTAACGCGTCAAGAAAGGAATTTTTCCACGACGGAACGGGAATGTTTAGCTGTGTTATGGGCAGTCGAAAAACTGCGTCCATATTTGGAGGGTGTTCCGTTTACGGTCGTGACTGATCACGCATTTCTCGTATGGCTTCAAAATTTGAAGGATCCTACTGGAAGATTAGCTCGATGGGCGGTAAGATTGCAACAATATGACTTTAAGATTGTGCATCGGAAAGGAAAAGAACATGTTGTCCCCGATTTGTTATATCGGTCAGTTCCCGTGCTTGATATGGTTGAAGAGGTTGTACCGCTTCCTAGTGGTGATAGTTGGTATGATAAACTTTGTAGAAAAATCGAGTCTAATCCCTTGAAGTATCCTCAGTGGAGAATGTCTGGTGGCAAACTTTATAAATACATCCGTCCCAGTCATGGATTTTTGGTCGAGGAAGTGGACAATTGGAAGGAAGTCGTTCCTAAGGGTCAACGATTGGAAGTGCTGAAGTTGTGTCATGATAGTCCTTTAGCAGGTCATATGGGGATCCTGAAAACTTATAAGCGTATTAACGAGAAGTATTTTTGGCCGAAACTGCGAAGTGATGTGTCTCGTTACGTTGGACGTTGCTCACTGTATGCCATGCATAAGGTGGAACAAGGTAAGCCCAAAGGCTTTATGACTCCTCAACCTAAAGCTACTCAACCTTGGGAGATAGTAGCAACCGATCTTATGGGACCTTTCCCAAGATCAACTCAAGGCTATAAGTTTATCTTAGTGGTAATGGATGTGTTTAGTAAATTTTCTTTGGTATTTCCGTTGCGATCCTCAAAAGCCGTGCATGTCGTTAAGAAAATAGAAGAAGAAGTTTTTCTCGTATTTGGAGTTCCACGTCTGTTACTATGTGATAATGGTGTCCAGTATACTTCGGGTATTTTCAAGAAAATGATGGAAACCTATGGTGTCTCAGTTCGTTATAATGCGTTGTATCATCCACAGTGCAATCCATCTGAACGCTATAACCGAACCCTTAAAACAATGATGGCAACTTATATAGCTGACAACCATAGGAAGTGGGATGAAAATTTGGCCAAACTAGCATGTGCTACGCGCACTGCATACCACGAGTCGACTGGTCAAGATCCCTACTTCATAAATTTCGGTCGGAAGATGGTAGTGGATGGACGAGATTTTTCCCGAAAGGACAAACTCGGAGACCCAGAGGACGAAGTAGCTAAAATGGGATATAATCGATCGCGTGGACTCCAGGAATTATTTGTTGATGTTAGAAAACGTTTAGATAAAGCTTCGGCTAAGTGTGAGAAGACCTATAATCTACGGAGACGTCCAGAGGAATTTCAGCCCCATCAGTCAGTATGGCGGAGAAATTTTGTGTTGTCAGATGCCGCTAAATATTTCACGAAAAAGTTAGCTCCTAGATGGATAGGACCCTACTTCGTGAAGAAGAAAGTTTCCCCCTGGACATATAGTTTAGAGGATGAAAATGGCAAGGATCAAGGTATTTGGAATATTAAGGATTTAAGGATTAGTAACCCGACTGGTGATCCCGATAGGATTTAGGTCGGAGTAGAACGGACTAGCAAAAGTTTTGTCTAGTCTAAGTAAATTTAGTTAGTCTTCTGAAATTGGTTGTATTTATTTTTTTTTGTTGTGTCCGTGAAGGATGACTGAGTGTTGGCTATGATCGGTTCTTAGGATGTATTTGGATGGTCAACCGATTCGTTTTTTTTTGTGTTAGGTAGCCAATACGAAGTCGTAGGGTTGCGGTAGCCCTAATTTCTTTTGATTTATGGAATTGAATGTCACTTAGCTTTGGTCAGAAATATGTTGTCTTAGATGATATGGCGTTGGGATTTGTTTTGATGTTAGTAAGCCATTCTATTTAATTGGGATTTTTTCGAAGCCACATAATTATGTTTTGGTGAATCTTGTTGGATAATAGCTTAGTTTTGGATGATTCACTAAATTTCGTTGTATACGGATTTAAATTCTGAAAGACCTATCTCATTTTTATTTTAATGAACAATTGGAATTACACTACTGTTTCGGTAGATGTTTCTCGCAGTATCAGTAAGAGTGGAATGGTGGAGAGTTTCTTATGGACTCATGTTATGCGAGGTATAGTGAAGTACTAGCGATGCCCCAGAGCTGGGAGATCGCGAACAAGGGCAACATCCAGTAACCGACCTAATCAGTGTTGTCAGATTGACATTGGAATTTGAAACTATTCTACTTGATCTCATACGATGAGAGATGACTGTTGTGTGGAAGTGGAGTAAGTGTTGTAAGTAAGTTGTTGCTTTGTGCGTGTGGTTTGAGATTGGTATGTCTTTCGTTGTCCAAGTACTTGCGCATGGTGAAGACGGTGTGGATGATGATTGTGTTGTGGACTTCGCTCGGAGTTTAGGTAGTGCGTCGCTAGCGCGAGGGAAAATTTTCTTCGTCTAGTTTTTCCTCGTAAATTTCCCTCTGGGAAAGGAAGGTGTTGTTACGTTCCAAATTTAAAGTAGAAAGTCCCACCTCTATTTTATCAAAATTTAAATAATTCAGGACGTGTAAGAGCGGTTGCCTATAATATATTATAAGCAAGGTGGCGAAAATAAAATTAGTAATTTTCAAATAGGGGTAATGTCTGTCAAATTGTGCTAAAGTTAAGGGAACACGTCCTCTTTTTTGTGAAGAAACTAATTTAGATCGTTCTTTCTAGAGTTATCTTGGAAGAATTGGGATCATAAAATTGAAATTTTTGAATCTCGGTATTATTCGGTGACCTCCGTGTGTCAAGTTGTCAAGTGTTCGAAAGAGGACGGAAAGAAAGGGATTCTAGGTTTGACGGTGTTACTGAAAGGTTGGGCTAGATTAAAAACGGCATTTTGTTTTTTGCTTTTGCTGCTGTTCTATGTGGGATCTGGACTAGTCCGAACCGTGTGGATATTCAAGAGGATTTGCTGCCTTCGTGGAAGGGTTTTTTGGAATATCCACAATTTCGCTAAAAAAAAGCGGATCTACAGTACACGTGAATACCGGGAGTCGTATTTAGATCAAGAAATTAGCCTTAATCACGAGTCCAAATAGCCGACTACGCTTCGGTCCAATTTGGGATATTTCAAACCCCTAATCTGGCTAAGAAGGGTGAGTGTTAGAACATTTCGTTTTTAATTAATTAAAAAGTTGTAGTTATTTTTTTATCCCATCTCTAAAAAGCTATTCACATTTTTATCAGTTTTCATACATTCAAGTTCGGAGACAAGTTTTTTTTTGTATTGCTCCATTATCGCCAAAAGGCAGATAAACAAAGTGTTAAAATCAATATATTTAATTCCAAATAATTATTTTAGACACAGATGGTAATTATTGTTTTCTTGCTTCAGGGTTGGTTTGTTTGTTTTTTTTCCTGCTTCTTCTTCTTCGTACTTTTCCGTCTGGCTGTAATTTTTAACTTTTCAACATTGTCACACAAGTCTATGTACAGCGACAATCGTATGGGATTTTGGATTGAAGACACGCTGAACTGTAACTGGAATTCCACGCGGTGAAGTATATGAAAATTCGAGGTATGGATCGATAATTAATTTTCAACGGAAGATTTAAGCACCGTCTAATTTGTTTACGGGATACAATAGTTTTTTTTTAAAGATTATTTGCTGTTAGTTTTTATTTTCATATTTACAAATACTGTAACAGTTTTTTTTTAAAGATTATTTGCGGTTTATTTTATTAATTAAATATTTACACATACCTATTTTAATTTTGTGAACTGCGTCTAAGGGGGGGTTATATATTTGAGATTTATTTTTTTATATTAATTTCTGCGCACGCACTTGAGCTCACGTGGTGTCCTATTTGCGGTAATTATTTTTTTTTGGTTGGTATTGAACCGCACACCCCTTAGCGTCCGGTACTTTTTATACGTCTTACCTTTCATTTTGTTCTGTTAAATAGAAATAACTTATGAATTTTTGTTAGGCAAGTAGAAGCCGCATTTTTATATTATTTTTTTATTAAGCTTATGGTAAAGTTAAAAAGTTAAATAATATTGTAATATGCATTTATTTTCAACTATCTTGGGAATCTATTTATTAAAATTGACTAAATTCTAATCTGACAATTTCATTTATTTTTTTTTATTTATTCAGGTTGTATACTGTTACTTAGTATTTTAGTAGTAAACCTATTGGTAAGTTGGTGGTTTATTGAATAGTAACGTAGGGAAGGCTGTGGGCCAATTTACCTGGCGCCCCTGATATAACTTCGGATTTTTTTTTGTTTTGTGGACCGCACGACCATCTCCACTGTTTTGTCTAGCCGCGAGCCATTCCCAGACTGTCACCGTATAGTACTTTTCTTTCGGGGTGTACGTCTGATTTATATTTGGTTCATTTTGTAATTTTTTTATATAGATTCGGTTTTGTACGCCACAATACACTCACACACACACAAACACGCACACACGCACACACACATACATTCTTCACCTCTCGACTCCTACCCATTAGTCGCCTCTTACGACAGGCAGGGCCTTCTTGCCACGGCCGTGTTCTCATCTCTGCGAGCCGATCGGACACACACACACACTGACACACACACATACACACACACACACTCACACACGCACGCACACACGCACAGACACACATACACTCTTTACCTCTCGACTCCTACCCATTATTCTCCTCTTACGACAGGCAGGGAATTCTTGCCACGGCCGTGTTCTTATCTCTGCAACCCGAACGGACACACACACATACTCACACACGCACACGCACACGCACACACTCTCCACCTCTCGACTCCTATCCATTAGTCGCCTCTTACGACAGGCAGGGCCTTCTTGCCTCGGCCGTGTTCTTATTTCTGCAAGCCGAACGGACACACACACATACTCACACACACACACACACGCACACACGCACACACACATACACTCTTCACCTCTCGACTCTTACCTATTAGTCGCCTCTTACGATAGGCAGGGCCTTCTTGCCTCGGTCGTGTTCTTATTTCTGCAAGCCGAACTAACACACACACATACTCACACACGCACACACAGACGCACACACGCACACACACACATACACTCTTCACCTCCCGACTCCTACTTATTAGTCGCCCCTTACAAGAGGCAGATCCTTCTTGCCTCGGCCGTATTCTTATCTCTGCAAGCCAAACGGACACACACACATACACACACACTCACACACGCACACACACGCACACAGGCACACACACACACACATACACTCTTCACCTCTCGACTCCTACCCATTAGTCGCCTCTTACGACAGGCAGGGCCTTCTTGCCACGGCCGTGTTCTTATCTCTGCGAGCCGACCGCACACACACACACTCACACACACACATACACACACACTTACACGCACACAGGCACACACGCACACAAGCACACGCACACGCAAACGCACACGCACACACTCTCCACCTCTCGACTCCTATCCATTAGTCGCCTCTTAATACAGGCAGGGCCACGGACGTATTCTTGTCTCTGCGGGCCGAACGGACACACACACACTCACACACACATACACTCTTAACCTCTCGACTCCTACCCATTAGTCGCCTCTTACGATATTCAGGGACTTCTTGCCACGGACGTATTCTTATCTCTGCAAGCCGAACGGACACACACACATACTCACACACGCGCACACACACGCACACACGCACACACACATACACTCTTCACCTCTCGACTCCTACCTATTAGTCGCCCCTTACAACAGGCAGGGCCTTCTTGCCACAGCCATGTTCTTATCTCTGCGAGCCAAACGGACATACACACACACTCACACACACACGCACGCTCACACGCAGACACACACACGCACACACGCACACGCACACGCACACTCACACACTCTCCACCTCTCGACTCCTACCTATTAGTCGCATCTTACGACAGGCAGGGCCTTCTTGCCTCGACCGTGTTCTTATCTCTGCAAGCCGAACGGACCCACACACATACTCACACACGCACACACACACGCACACACGCACACACACATACACTCTTCACCTCTCGACTCCTACCTATTAGTCGCCTCTTACGATAGGCAGGGCCTTCTTGCCTCGGTCGTGTTCTTATTTCTGCAAGCCGAACTAACACACACACATACTCACACACGCACACACACACGCACGCACATACACTCTTCACCTGTCGACTCCTACCCATTAGTCGCCTCCTACGACAGGCAGGAACTTCTTGCCACGGCCGAGTTCTTATCTCTGTGAGCCGAACGGACACACACACTGACACACACACGCACGCACACACACACACCCACACACAAATACACTCTTCACCTCTCGACTCCTACCCATTAGTCGCCTCTTACGAAAGGCAGGGCCTTCTTGCCACGGCCGTGTTCTTATCTCTGCAAGCCGAACGGACACACACACATACTCACACACGCACACACAAATACACACGCACACATTCACACCCACACACACATACACTCTTCACCTCTCGACTCCTACCTATTAGTCGCCTCTTACGACAGGCAGGGCCTTCTTGCCTCGGCCGTATTCTTATCTCTGCAAGCCGAACGGACACACACACATACTCACACACGCGCACACACACGCACACACGCACACACACATACAATCTTCACCTCTCGACTCCTACCTATTAGTCGCCCCTTACAACAGGCAGGGCCTTCTTGCCACAGCCATGTTCTTATCTCTGCGAGCCGAACGGACATACACACACACTCACACACACACGCACGCTCACACGCAGACACACACACGCACACACGCACACGCACACGCACACTCACACACTCTTCACCTCTCGACTCCTACCTATTAGTCGCCTCTTACGACAGGGAGGGCCTTCTTGCCTCGGCCGTGTTCTTATCTCTGCAAGCCAAACATACACACACACATACTCACACACGCACACACACACGCACACACGCACACACACACATACACTCTTCACCTACTACCTACCTATTAGTCGCCTCTTACGATAGGCAGGGCCTTCTTGCCTCGGTCGTGTTCTTATATCTGCAAGCCGCACTAACACACACACATACTCACACACGCACACACACGCACACACGCACACACACATACACTCTTCACCTCCCGACTCCTACTTATTAGTCGCCCCTTACAAGAGGCAGATCATTCTTGCCTCGGCCGTATTCTTATCTCTGCAGCCAAACGGACACACACACATACACACACACTCACACACGCACACACACGCACACAGGCACACACATACACACATACACTCTTCACCTCTCGACTCCTACCCATTAGTCGCCTCTTACGACAGGCAGGGCCTTCTTGCCACGGCCGTGTTCTTATCTCTGCGAGCCGACCGCACACACACACACTCACACACACACGTACACACACACTTACACGCATACAGGCACACACGCATACACGCACACGCAAACGCACACGCACACGCACACGCACACACTCTCCACCTCTCGACTCCTATCCATTAGTCGCCTCTTAAGACAGGCAGGGCCTTCTTGCCACGGACGTATTCTTATCTCTGCAGGCCAAACGGACACACACACACACTCACACACACACACATACACTCTTAACCTCTCGACTCCTACCCATTAGTCGCCTCTTACGACATTCAGGGACTTCTTGCCACGGACGTATTCTTATCTCTCCGAGCCGAACGGACATACACACACACTCACACACACACGCACGCTCACACGCAGACACACACACGCACACACGCACACGCACACGCACACGCACACACTCTATACCTCTCGACTCCTACCTATTAGTCGCCTCTTACGACAGGCAGGGCCTTCTTGCCTCGGTCGTGTTCTTATTTCTGCAAGCCGAATTAACACACACACATACTCACACACGCACACACACACGCACACACACACACATACACTCTACACCTCCCGACTCCTACTTATTAGTCGCCCCTTACAAGAGGCAGATCCTTCTTGCCTCGGCCGTATTCTTATCTCTGCAGCCAAACGGACACACACACATACACACACACTCACACACGCACACACACGCACACAGGCACACACACACACATACACTCTTCACCTCTCGACTCCTACCCATTAGTCGCCTCTTACGACAGGCAGGGCCTTCTTGCCACGGCCGTGTTCTTATCTCTGCGAGCCGACCGCACACACACACACTCACACACACATACACACACACTTACACGCACACAGGCTCACACGCACACACGCACACGCAAACGCACACGTACACGCACACGCACACACCCTCCACCTCTCGACTCCTATCCATTAGTTGCCTCTTAAGACAGGCAGGGCCTTCTTGCCCCGGACGTATTCTTATCTCTGCAGGCCGAACGGACACACACACACTCACACACACATACATACACTCTTAACCTCTCGACTCCTACCCATTAGTCGCCTCTTACGACATTCAGGGACTTCTTGCCACGGACGTATTCTTATCTCTGCGAGCCGAACGGACATACACACACACTCACACACACACGCACGCTCACACGCAGACACACACACGCACACACGCACTCGCACTCGCACACACTCTCCACCTCTCGACTCCTACCTATTAGTCGCCTCTTACGACAGGCAGGGCCTTCTTGCCTCGGCCGTGTTCTTATCTCTGCAAGCCGAACGGACACACACACATACTTACACACGCACACACACACGCACACACGCACACACACATACACTCTTCACCTCTCGACTTCTACCTATTAGTCGCCCTTTACAACAGGTAGCTCCTTCTTGCCACAGCCATGTTCTTATCTCTGCGAGCCGAACGGACATACACACACACTCACACACACACGCACGCTCACACGAAGACACACACACGCACACACGCACACGCACACGCACACACTCTCCACCTCTCGACTCCTACCTATTAGTCGCCTCTTACGACAGGCAGGGCCTTCTTGTCTCGGCCGTGCTCTTATCTCTGCAAGCCGAACCGACACACACACATACTTACACACGCACACACACACGCACACACGTACACTCTTCACCTCTTGACTCCTACCAATTAGTCGCCTCTTACGATAGGCAGGGCCTTCTTGCCTCGGCCGTATTCTTATCTCTGCAAGCCAAACGGACATACACACATACACAAACACTCACACACGCACACACACGCACACAGGCACACATACACACACATACATTCTTCACCTCTCGACTCCTACCCATTAGTCACCTCTTACGACAGGCAGGGCCTTCTTGCCACGGCCGTGTTCTTATCTCTGCGAGCCGACCGCACACACACACACTTACACGCACACAGGCACACACGCACACACGCACACGCACACGCACACGCACACACTCTCCACCTCTCGACTCCTATCCATTAGTCGCCTCTTACGACATTCAGGGACTTCTTGCCACGGACGTATTCTTATCTCTGCAAGCTGAACGGACACACACACATACTCACACACGCGCACACACACGCACACACGCACACACACACATACACTCTTTACCTCTCGACTCCTACCCATTAGTCGCCCCTTACAACAGGCAGGGCCTTCTTGCTACAGCCATGTTCTTATCTCTGCGAGCCGAACGGATATACACACACACTCACACACACACGCACGCTCACACGCAGACACACAGACGCACACACGCACACGCACACGCACACGCACACACTCTCCACCTCTCGACTCCTACCTATTAGTCGCCTCTTAGGACAGGCAGGGCCTTCTTGCCTCGGCCGTGTTCTTATCTCTGCAAGCCGAACGGACACACACACATACTCACACACGCGCACACACACGCACACACGCACACACACATACACTCTTCACCTCTCGACTCCTACATATTAGTCGCCCTTTACAACAGGCAGGGCCTTCTTGCTACAGCCATGTTCTTATCTCTGCGAGCCGAACGGACATACACACACACTCACACACACACGCACGCTCACACGCAGACACACACGCACACACGCACACGCACACGCACACACATACACTCTTCACCTCTCGACTCCTACCCATTAGTCGCATCTTACGACAGGCAGGAACTTCTTGCCACGGCCGAGTTCTTATCTCTGTGAGCCGAACGGACACACACATACATACACACACACTTACACACGCACACACAAAGGAACAAGCACACACACACACATACACATTTTTTATCTCTCGACTCCTACCAATTAGTCGCTCCTTACAGCAAGCATGGCCTTCTTGCCACGGCCGTATTCTTATCTATGCAAGCCGAACGGACACACACACCCATACACACACACACTTACACACGCACAAACACACGCGCACACACACACACATATACTCTTCACCTCTCGACTCCTATTCATTAGTCGCCTCTTACGACAGGCAGGGACTTCTTGCCACGGCCGTGTTCTTATCTCTGCAAGCCGAACGGACACACACACACTCACACACACACACACAAACACACACACACTCACACACACACACTCACACACACACGCACACATGCACACACACACACACAAATACACTCTTCACCTCTCGACTCCTACCCATTAGTCGCCTCTTACGACAGGCATGGACTTATTGCCTCGGCCGTATTCTAATCTCTGCGAGCCGAACGGGCACACACCTACTCACACACGCACACACACACACACACGCACACACATACACTCTTCACCTCTCGACTCCTACCCATTAGTCGCATCTTACGACAGGCAGAAACTTCTTGCCACGGCCGAGTTCTTATCTCTGTGAGCCGAACGGACACACACATACATACACACACACACTTACACACGCACACACAAAGGAACAAACACACACACACATACAATCTATATCTCTCGACTCCTACCAATTAGTCTCTCCTTACAGCAAGCATGGCCTTCTTGCCACGGCCGTATTCTTATCTATGCAAGTCGAACGGACACACACACCCATACACACACACACTTACACACGCACACACACGTACACTCTTCATCTCTCGACTCCTACCCATTAGTCGCTCCTTACAGCAAGCATGTCCTTCTTGCCTCGGCCGTATTCTTATCTCTGCAAGCCAAACAGACACACACACATACACACACACACTTACACACGCACACACACGCACACACGCACACACACACACATACACTCTTCACCTCTCGACTCCTAACCATTAGTCGCCTCTTACGACAGGCAGGGCCTTCTTGCCACGGCCGTGTTCTCATCTCTGTGAGCCGACCGGACACACATACACTGACACACACATACACACACACACTCACACACGCACGCACACACACACAGACATACATACACTCTTCACCTCTCGACTCCTACCCATTATTCTTCTCTTACGACAGGCAGGGCCGTCTTGCCTCGGCCGTATTCTTATCTCTGCAAGCCAAACGGACACACACACATATACACACACACTCACACACGCACAAACACACGCACACACACACACACACATACACTCTTCACCTCTCGACTCCTATTCATTAGTTGCCTCTTACGACAGGCATGGACTTATTGCCTCGGCCGTATTCTAATCTCTGCGAGCCGAACGGACACACACATACATACACACACACACTCACACACATACACACACACTCACAAACACACACACGCACACATGCACGCACACACGCACACACACATACATTCTTCACCTCTCGACTCCTATCTATTAGTCGCCTCTTACGACAGGCAGGGCCTTCTTGCCTCGGCCGTGTTTTTATCTCTGCAAGCCGAACGGACACACACACACGCACACACACACACACAAACACACGCACACAGGCACACACACATACACTCTTCACCTCTCGACTCCTACTTATTAGTCGCCCCTTACAAGAGGCAGGGCCTTCTTGCCTCGGCCGTATTCTTATCTCTGCAAGCCAAACAGACACACACACACACACATACACACACACTTACACACGCACACACACCCACACACGCACACACACACATACACTCTTCACCTCTCGACTCCTACCCATTAGTCGTCCCGTACGACAGGCAGGGCCTTCTTGCCACGGCCGTGTTCTCATATCTGCGAGCTGACCGGAAACACACACACACATACACACACACACTCACACAGGCACGCACAAACGCACACACACACATACACTCTTCACCTCTCGACTTCTACCCATTATTCTCCTCTTACGATAGGCAGGGACTTCTTGCCACGGCCGTGTTCTTATCTCTGCAGGCCGAACGGACACACACACGCACACACACACACACGCACACGCACACACTCTCCACCTCTCGACTCCTATCCATTAGTCGCCTCTTACGACAGGCCACCGCTGTTTTCTCATCTCTGCGAGCGAAGGGCACACACACATACTATAACTGGAATTCCACGCGGTGAAGTATATGAAAATTCGAGGTATGGATCGATAATTAATTTTCAACGGAAGATTTAAGCACCGTCTAATTTGTTTACGGGATACAATAGTTTTTTTTTAAAGATTATTTGCTGTTAGTTTTTATTTTCATATTTACAAATACTTTAACAGTTTTTTTTTAAAGATTATTTGCGGTTTATTTTATTAATTAAATATTTACACATACCTATTTTAATTTTGTAAACTGCGTCTAAGGGGGGGTTATATATTTGAGATTTATTTTTTTATATTAATTTCTGCGCACGCACTTGAGCTCACGTGGTGTCCTATTTGCGGTAATTATTTTTTTTTGGTTGGTATTGAACCGCACACCCCTTAGCGTCCGGTACTTTTTATACGTCTTACCTTTCATTTTGTTCTGTTAAATAGAAATAACTTATGAATTTTTGTTAGGCAAGTAGAAGCCGCATTTTTATATTAATTTTTTATTAAGCCTATGGTAAAGTTAAATAATATTGTAATATGCATTTATTTTCAACTATCTTGGGAATCTATTTATTAAAATTGACTAAATTCTAATCTGACAATTTCATTTATTTTTTTTTATTTATTCAGGTTGTATACTGTTACTTAGTATTTTAGTAGTAAACCTATTGGTAAGTTGGTGGTTTATTGAATAGTAACGTAGGGAAGGCTGTGGGCCAATTTACCTGGCGCCCCTGATATAACTTCGGATTTTTTTTTGTTTTGTGGACCGCACGACCATCTCCACTGTTTTGTCTAGCCGCGAGCCATTCCCAGACTGTCACCGTATAGTACTTTTCTTTCGGGGTGTACGTCTGATTTATATTTGGTTCATTTTGTAATTTTTTTATATAGATTCGGTTTTGTACGCCACAATACACTCACACACACACAAACACGCACACACGCACACACACATACATTCTTCACCTCTCGACTCCTACCCATTAGTCGCCTCTTACGACAGGCAGGGCCTTCTTGCCACGGCCGTGTTCTCATCTCTGCGAGCCGATCGGACACACACACACTGACACACACACATACACACACACACTCACACACGCACGCACACACGCACAGACACACATACACTCTTTACCTCTCGACTCCTACCCATTATTCTCCTCTTACGACAGGCAGGGAATTCTTGCCACGGCCGTGTTCTTATCTCTGCAACCCGAACGGACACACACACATACTCACACACGCACACACACACGCACACACGCACACACACATACACTATTCACCTCTCGACTCCTACCTATTAGTCGCCCTTTACAAGAGGCAGGGCCTTCTTGCATAGGCCGTATTCTTATATCTGCAAGCCAAACAGTCACACACACATACTCACACACTTACACACGCACACACACGCACACACGCACACACACACACACATACCCTCTTCACCTCTCGACTCTTACCCATTAGTCGCCTCTTACGACAGGCAGGGCCTTCTTGACACGGCCGTGTTCTCATTTCTGCGAGCCGACCTGACATACACACACGCATACACAAACACACGCACACAGGCACACACACACACACGCACACGTAGACGCACACGCACACACTCTCCAACTCTCGACTCCTATCCATTAGTCGCCTCTTAAGACAGACAGGGCCCTCTTGCCACGGACGTATTCTTATCTCTGCGAGCCGAACAGATACACACACACTCACACACATACGCACACACGCATACACACACGCACACACGCACACACGCACGCACACATACACTCTTCACCCCTTGACTCCTACCCATTAGTCGCCCCTTACGACAGGCATGGTCTTCTTGCCACCGCTGTTTTCTTATCTCTGCGAGCCGAAGGGACACACACACACATACACATACACACTCACACACACACACACGCACACAGGCACACACACATACACTCTTCACCTCTCGACTCCTACTTATTAGTCGCCCCTTAAAAAAGGCAAGGCCTTCATGCCTCGGCCGTATTCTTATCTCTGCAAGCCAAACAGACACACACACACACATACACACACACTTACACACGCACACACACGCACACACGCACACACACACACACATACACTCTTCACCTCTCGACTCCTACCCATTAGTCGTCTTTTACGACAGGCAGGCACTACTTGCCAAAGCTGAGTTCTTATCTCTGTAAGCCGAACGGACACACACACTCACACACACACGAACGCACACACGCACACACACGCACACACACACACACACAAATACACTCTTCACCTCTCGACTCCTACCCATTAGTCGCCTCTTACGACAGGCATGTCCTTCTTGCCTCGGCCGTATTTTTATCTCTGCAAGCCGAACGGACACACACACACACACGCACACACACACACGCACACACAAACACACGCACACAGGCACACACACATACACTCTTCACCTCTCGACTCCTACTTATTAGTCGTCCCTTACAAAAGGCAAGGCCTTCTTGCCTCGGCCGTATTTTTATCTCTGCAAGCCAAACAGACACACACACATACACACACACTTACACACGCACACACACGCACACACTCACACACACACATACACTCTTCACCTCTCGACTCCTACCCATTAGTCGCCCCTTACGACAGGCATGGCCTTCTTGCCACCGCTGTTTTCTTATCTCTGCGAGCGAAGGGACACACACACATACACACACACTCACACACACACGCACACACGCACGCACACACGCACACACTCATACACTCACACACACACATACATTCTTCAGCTCTCGACTCCTACCTATTAGTCGCCTCTTACGACAGGCAGGGCCTTCTTCCTCGGCCGTGTTCTTATCTCTGCAAGCCGAACGGACACACACACATACTCACACACGCACACACACACGCACACACGCACACACGCACACACACAAATATACTCCTCACCTCTCGACTCCTACCTATTAGTCGCCTCTTACGTTAGGCAGGGCCTTCTTGCCTCGGTCGTGTTCTTATCTCTGCAAGCCGAACTAACACACACTCATACTCACACACGCACACACACGCACACACGCACACACACACATACACTCTTCACCTCTCGACTCCTACTTATTAGTCGCCCACTCTTCACCTCTCGACTCCTACCCATTAGTCGCCCGGTACGATTTGCATGGCCTTCTTGCCACGGCTGTTTGCTTATCTCTGCGAGCCGAAGGGACACACACACATACACACACACACACACTCACAAACACACACACACGCACGCATACCCGCACACACACATACACTCACACACACACAAACACGCACACACGCACACACACATACATTCTTCACCTCTCGACTCCTACCTATTAGTCGCCTCTTACGACAGGCAGGGCCTTCTTGCCTCGGCCGTGTTCTTATCTCTGCGAGCCGACCGCACACACACACACACTCACACACACACATACACACACACTTACACGCACACAGGCTCACACGCACACATGCACACGCACACGCACACGCACACGCACACACTCTCCACCTCTTGACTCCTATCCATTAGTCGCCTCTTAAGACAGGCAGGGCCTTCTTGCCACGGACGTATTCTTATCTCTGCAAGCCAAACGGACACACACACATACTCACACACGCACACACACACGCACACACGCACACACACAAATACACTCCTCACCTCTCGACTCCTACCTATTAGTCGCCTCTTACGTTAGGCAGGGCCTTCTTGCCTCGGTCGTGTTCTTATCTCTGCAAGCCGAACTAACACACATTCATACTCACACACGCACACACACGCACACACGCACACACACACATACACTCTTCACCTCTCGACCCTACTTATTAGTCGCCCACTCTTCACCTCTCGACTCCTACCCATTAGTCGCCCGGTACGATTTGCATGGCCTTCTTGCCACGGCTGTTTGCTTATCTCTGCGAGCCGAACGGACACACACACACTCACACACACACACGCACACACGCACGCACACACGCACACACTCATACACTCACACACACACATACATTCTTCACCTCTCGACTCCTACCTATTAGTCGCCTCTTACGACAGGCAGGGCCTTCTTGCCTCGGCCGTGTTCTTATCTCTGCAAGCCGAACGGACACACACACATACTCACACACGCACACACACACGCACACACGCACACACACACACATACACTCTTCACCTCTCGACTCCTATCTATTAGTCGCCTCTTACGATAGGCAGGGCCTTTTTGTCTCGGTCGTGTTCTTATTTCTACAAGCCAAACTAACACACACACATACTCACACAAGCACACACACACGCCCACACGCACACACACACATACACTCTTCACCTCCCGACTCCTACTTATTAGTCGCCCCTTACAAGAGGCAGATCCTTCTTGCCTCGGCCGTATTCTTATCTCTGCAAGCCAAACGGACACAGACACATACACACACGCATACAGGCACACACACACACATACACTCTTCACCCCTCAACTCCTACCCATTAGTCGCCTCTTACGACAGGCAGGGCCTTCTTGCCACGGCCGTGTTCCTATCTCTGCGAGCCGACCGCACACACACACACACACACACATACATACACACTTACACGCACACAGGCACACACGCACACATGCACACGCACACGCACACGCACACGCACACGCACACACTCTCCACCTCTCGACTCCTATCCATTAGTCGCCTTTTAAGACAGGCAGGGCCTTCTTACCACGGACGTATTCTTATCTCTGCGGGCCGAACGGACACACACACACTCACACACACACGCACACACATACACTCTTAACCTCTCGACTCCTACCCATTAGTCGCCTCTTACGATATTCAGGGACTTCTTGCCACGGACGTATTTGCAAGCCAAGCGGACACACACATACTCACACACGCGCACACACACGCACACACGCACACACACATACACTCTTCACCTCTCGACTCCTACCTATTAGTCGCCCCTTACAACAGGCAGGGCCTTCTTGCCACAGCCATGTTCTTATCTCTGCGAGCCGAACGGACATACACACACACTCACACACACACGCACGCTCACACGCAGACACACACACGCACACACTCACACACACACGCACACTCACACACTCTCCACCTCTCGACTCCTACCTATTAGTCGCCTCTTACGACAGGCAGGGCCTTCTTGCCTCGGCCGTGTTCTTATCTCTGCAAGCCGAACGGACACACACATATACTCACACACTCACACACACACGCACACACGCACACACACATACACTCTTCACATCTCGACTCCTACCTATAAGTCGCCTCTTACGATAGGCAGGGCCTTCTTGCCTCGGTCGTGTTCTTATTTCTGCAAGCCGAACTAACACATGTGATGGGTAGCTCTTTCGGGGCGACAGACTCAGTAAAACACAGGTTTGAAATAAAAATAAATCTATTAATTTAGTATATACAATAAATAAAAATTAAAAAAAGGAATTCTACGTTGTATACTTATAAAACAAAAACAAAATGAATTCTACGTTTCCGTCTGGGTCCCGCGATGAATGAATTCCCCGGCAAACGTCTATAAAAGAAAAGAAATTAATTAGTACTACTAATATACTCGCTTTCGCTTCAATTCAGCGAAAGCTCCGAATATGCTCGCAAACAAAATATTTAGCTGTGCAGACCCGCGGCAATGTTCAATACACAATGCCGACGGGTTCCGCTTGGCTAAGGACAGAGTATGATCCTCAATACGGAAATCTCTGTCCCGGTTGGTTCTGTGCAGATCCACGGTAATGCTCAATACGCAATACCGATGGGTTTCGCTTGGTTAGGGACAGAGTATGATCCTCAATACGGAACTATCTCTGTCCAGAATGGCTCGCTGGTTCACTACACCAGCAAGTCAGGGAGCCTAGAGCGCTAGCTACAAGACTGTCTAATTCCGCTATTCACACGCCTTAAATAGCCGTTTGAATCCCACTACGCCGTCAGGTTGTAGAAGCGGATGCGCAAATATTGACACTCCCACGGTTCGAACTGTTAAACGATCAGAGCATCGTTACACACACACATACTCACACACGCACACACACACACGCACACACATACACACACATAAACTCTTCACCTGTCGACTCCTACCCATTAGTCGCCTCCTACGACAGGCAGGAACTTCTTGCCACGGCCGAGTTCTTATCTCTGTGAGCCGAACGGACACACACACTGACACACACACGCACACACACACACACACACACAAATACACTCTTCACCTCTCGACTCCTACCCATTAGTCGCCTCTTACGAAAGGCAGGGCCTTCTTGCCACGGCCGTGTTCTTATCTCTGCAAGCCGAACGGACACACACACATACTCACACACGCACACACACACACACACGCACACAGGCACACACACACACATACACTCTTCACCTCTCGACTCCTACCTATTAGTCGCCTCTTACGACAGGCAGGGCCTTCTTGCCTCGGTTGTGTTCTTATCTCTGCAAGCCCAACATACACACACACATACTCACACACGCACACACACACGCACACACGCACACACACACACATACACTCTTCACCTCTCGACTCCTACCTATTAGTCGCCTCTTACGATAGGCAGGGCCTTCTTGCCTCGGTCGTGTTCTTATTTCTGCAAGCCGCACTAACACACACACATACTCACACACGCACACACACACGCACACACGCACACACACATACACTCTTCACCTCCCGACTCCTACTTATTAGTCGCCCCTTACAAGAGGCAGATCATTCTTGCCTCGGCCGTATTCTTATCTCTGCAGCCAAACAGACACACACACATACACACACACTCACACACGCACACACACGCACACAGGCACACACATACACACATACACTCTTCACCTCTCGACTCCTACCCATTAGTCGCCTCTTACGACAGGCAGGGCCTTCTTGCCACGGCCGTGTTCTTATCTCTGCGAGCCGACCGCACACACACACACTCACACACACACATACACACACACTTACACGCATACAGGCACACACGCATACACGCACACGCAAACGCACACGCACACGCACACGCACACGCACACACTCTCCACCTCTCGACTCCTATCCATTAGTCGCCTTTTAAGACAGGCAGGGCCTTCTTGCCACGGACGTATTCTTATCTCTGCGGGCCGAACGGACACACACACACTCACACACACACACACACACATACACTCTTAACCTCTCGACTCCTACCCATTAGTCGCCTCTTACGATATTCAGGGACTTCTTGCCACGGACGTATTTGCAAGCCAAGCGGACACACACATACTCACACACGCGCACACACACGCACACACGCACACACACATACACTCTTCACCTCTCGACTCCTACCTATTAGTCGCCCCTTACAACAGGCAGGGCCTTCTTGCCACAGCCATGTTCTTATCTCTGCGAGCCGAACGGACATACACACACACTCACACACACACGCACGCTCACACGCAGACACACACACGCACACACTCACACACACACGCACACTCACACACTCTCCACCTCTCGACTCCTACCTATTAGTCGCCTCTTACGACAGGCAGGGCCTTCTTGCCTCGGCCGTGTTCTTATCTCTGCAAGCCGAACGGACACACACATATACTCACACACTCACACACACACGCACACACGCACACACACATACACTCTTCACATCTCGACTCCTACCTATAAGTCGCCTCTTACGATAGGCAGGGCCTTCTTGCCTCGGTCGTGTTCTTATTTCTGCAAGCCGAACTAACACATGTGATGGGTAGCTCTTTCGGGGCGACAGACTCAGTAAAACACAGGTTTGAAATAAAAATAAATCTATTAATTTAGTATATACAATAAATAAAAATTAAAAAAAGGAATTCTACGTTGTATACTTATAAAACAAAAACAAAATGAATTCTACGTTTCCGTCTGGGTCCCGCGATGAATGAATTCCCCGGCAAACGTCTATAAAAGAAAAGAAATTAATTAGTACTACTAATATACTCGCTTTCGCTTCAATTCAGCGAAAGCTCCGAATATGCTCGCAAACAAAATATTTAGCTGTGCAGACCCGCGGCAATGTTCAATACACAATGCCGACAGGTTCCGCTTGGCTAAGGACAGAGTATGATCCTCAATACGGAAATCTCTGTCCCGGTTGGTTCTGTGCAGATCCACGGTAATGCTCAATACGCAATACCGATGGGTTTCGCTTGGTTAGGGACAGAGTATGATCCTCAATACGGAACTATCTCTGTCCAGAATGGCTCGCTGGTTCACTACACCAGCAAGTCAGGGAGCCTAGAGCGCTAGCTACAAGACTGTCTAATTCCGCTATTCACACGCCTTAAATAGCTGTTTGAATCCCACTACGCCGTCAGGTTGTAGAAGCGGATGCGCAAATATTGACACTCCCACGGTTCGAACTGTTAAACGATCAGAGCATCGTTACACACACACATACTCACACACGCACACACACACACGCACACACATACACACACATAAACTCTTCACCTGTCGACTCCTACCCATTAGTCGCCTCCTACGACAGGCAGGAACTTCTTGCCACGGCCGAGTTCTTATCTCTGTGAGCCGAACGGACACACACACTGACACACACACGCACACACACACACACACACACAAATACACTCTTCACCTCTCGACTCCTACCCACTAGTCGCCTCTTACGAAAGGCAGGGCCTTCTTGCCACGGCCGTGTTCTTATCTCTGCAAGCCGAACGGACACACACACATACTCACACACGCACACACACACACACACGCACACAGGCACACACACACATACACTCTTCACCTCTCGACTCCTACCTATTAGTCGCCTCTTACGACAGGCAGGGCCTTCTTGCCTCGGTTGTGTTCTTATCTCTGCAAGCCCAACATACACACACACATACTCACACACGCACACACACACGCACACACGCACACACACACACATACACTCTTCACCTCTCGACTCCTACCTATTAGTCGCCTCTTACGATAGGCAGGGCCTTCTTGCCTCGGTCGTGTTCTTATTTCTGCAAGCCGCACTAACACACACACATACTCACACACGCACACACACACGCACACACGCACACACACACATACACTCTTCACCTCCCGACTCCTACTTATTAGTCGCCCCTTACAAGAGGCAGATCATTCTTGCCTCGGCCGTATTCTTATCTCTGCAGCCAAACAGACACACACACATACACACACACTCACACACGCACACACACGCACACAGGCACACACATACACACATACACTCTTCACCTCTCGACTCCTACCCATTAGTCGCCTCTTACGACAGGCAGGGCCTTCTTGCCACGGCCGTGTTCTTATCTCTGCGAGCCGACCGCACACACACACACTCACACACACACATACACACACACTTACACGCATACAGGCACACACGCATACACGCACACGCAAACGCACACGCACACGCACACGCACACGCACACACTCTCCACCTCTCGACTCCTATCCATTAGTCGCCTCTTAAGACAGGCAGGGCCTTCTTGCCACGGACGTATTCTTATCTCTGCAGGCCAAACGGACACACACACACTCACACACACACACACATACACTCTTAACCTCTCGACTCCTACCCATTAGTCGCCTCTTACGACATTCAGGGACTTCTTGCCACGGACGTATTCTTATCTCTGCGAGCCGAACGGACATACACACACACTCACACACACACGCACGCTCACACGCAGACACACACACGCACACACGCACACGCACACGCACACGCACACACTCTATACCTCTCGACTCCTACCTATTAGTCGCCTCTTACGACAGGCAGGGCCTTCTTGCCTCGGTCGTGTTCTTATTTCTGCAAGCCGAATTAACACACACACATACTCACACACGCACACACACACGCACACACACACACATACACTCTACACCTCCCGACTCCTACTTATTAGTCGCCCCTTACAAGAGGCAGATCCTTCTTGCCTCGGCCGTATTCTTATCTCTGCAGCCAAACGGACACACACACATACACACACACTCACACACGCACACACACGCACACAGGCACACACACACACACATACACTCTTCACCTCTCGACTCCTACCCATTAGTCGCCTCTTACGACAGGCAGGGCCTTCTTGCCACGGCCGTGTTCTTATCTCTGCGAGCCGACCGCACACACACACACTCACACACACATACACACACACTTACACGCACACAGACACACACGCACACACGCACACGCAAACGCACACGTACACGCACACGCACACACCCTCCACCTCTCGACTCCTATCCATTAGTCGCCTCTTAAGACAGGCAGGGCCTTCTTGCCCCGGACGTATTCTTATCTCTGCAGGCCGAACGAACACACACACACTCACACACACATACATACACTCTTAACCTCTCGACTCCTACCCATTAGTCGCCTCTTACGACATTCAGGGACTTCTTGCCACGGACGTATTCTTATCTCTGCGAGCCGAACGGACATACACACACACTCACACACACACGCACGCTCACACGCAGACACACACACGCACACACGCACACGCACTCGCACTCGCACACACTCTCCACCCCTCGACTCCTACCTATTAGTCGCCTCTTACGACAGGCAGGGCCTTCTTGCCTCGGCCGTGTTCTTATCTCTGCAAGCCGAACGGACACACACACATACTTACACACGCACACACACACGCACACACGCACACACGCACACACACATACACTCTTCACCTCTCGACTTCTACCTATTAGTCGCCCTTTACAACAGGTAGGGCCTTCTTGCCACAGCCATGTTCTTATCTCTGCGAGCCGAACGGACATACACACA